>NW_027222177.1:0-27347 GCF_041296265.1 Equus caballus
ATTACTTTTTTAATAACTACTTGTGGTATAAGGCATGATATTAAGATGCAATATTATGAACTGTCTTGATATCCGGTAAATCTAGGGGACCTCAAATGGCCTAACTGCAATTCCCCACTCCTCTTCGCCCTCTTCTCCCACACGTAAGGTCCCCTGGCCAAACAACCCTTCTCATCACAGGGACCAGACACAGTGCCTGCTTGTTCCCGACCTCAGGCTTCAGTTCCCTATCATGGAATTATTCCAACAAGCCCATCACACCCTCCTGTGGGAACCAGGGCTCACCTCACCCTCTTGTTACCACAGAGTCCTGTTACTACCCAAACCTCTGCTTGTTCAGTCAGCCCCCAAGTGCGATCCCCATGTGGCCCTGCATGGTGTGTGTTGTCCTCCTCCCCAGGCTGTGAGTATACATGATAAACTAACAAACTCCTGCTCATCCTGTCTGTTTGTTGCCGAGTGTCCTGTGTTCTGTGTTCAGACATCCCCATGAGTCTTGGATGGGAATCTCTCTCTCACCAATGGAGTAAAGAGGAGGTGACTAAAACAGCATCATAAACAAGATGACCCAACCTCACCTGAGGACACCCAGACATCTTTCACTAACTATTCCTCTTCTAACTAACTGGGTCATTGGCAGGAGTTACCATCTCGGGTGTGAGGGCCGATTGCCGGCCAGCTTGAGCTTTAGCTTGTGTTCTGTTCTCTCAAGTGGATGCTGCCATCTCTTCCCACCCAAATGTCTCATTCTTGCCCACAAGGCAAAACATATTCTTAATTTACTGTATACTGGACTGAGGTGCCATCAGGTGTGGCCTGTGTCTGGCAGGCAGTCTCCCAGGCTCGCACCTGAGGCCAGTGACAACACAACCTCCTAACTGGTGGGTGCTTGAGTTCCACTTCCTGAATGTTGGGCTGGTGCTCCTTGGTCACTGTGTCTAGCCCGATTACCATCAGTGGCTGCTTGGGGCAGTCACAGAGACACTGTTTGGGAAAGTACACCCCCCATACAGTCCTGGGGATGACCCCCTCTTTAGCTCGAGAAAAGGAAGGAGGCCACAAGCCCAGGAAGATTTCAGAAGGACTCCTGGTTCCCTCCTGAGTCAGTGCTGTTCAGGCAAAGGCAGTGAGCTCACCCATCTCCTGTGCTGCTGCTCATCTTGCTGCTGTCAGGGGCTCTCCAGACCCATAAGGGTTTCGAGGTGCACATGTATGGCAGCTCATGGCCCAGGCACTGATGACAAAAGACAAAAGTGTGTGTAGGGGAGCACTTCATATTCAACTTCTCTCCCAATGCAAAACCCCTAACCAGCACACTTGGGCTTTGCTTAGTGTTGTTCCTGACCAGCATGCCAAAGGACTAATCTTGTCATCAAGAGGCTTGAGGTCCCCACCTTGGCCATAGACAAAATGACCTCCCGGATGTGGACTTCAGTACTGGGGAGATTGACTGGCATTCCCTGGAGGAAAAGGATACTCATCTATGAGGTCCAACACCTGGTTCTCTTTCTCCATAACCACTCAGAAGGTCTGCCCACATGTCATTGGATGGAGAAACACAAACACTGTGACTCTCCAGGCAAAAATGTCCTGAGAGAATATGCACAGAGAGAAGGGGAGGGGGAGGGAATCAGTCCCCAGGGGGGAGAAGGTAGAGCTGCAGCAGAAGATGGCTTCCACCCCTTAACGTCTGGATGGTGGGGGGGGCCTGTGCTCCTCCATGCACCCTGCTGCCTAAGCCTGGGTGACACAAAACCCTGATCCTCAGGGTTATGAGGAAAATAACGCACAGCACCCCTGTGGCACAGTGAAGGTGTTAATTCAAACCTGACTTAAATACAACCATTGCTGTGAGAGTGGCCCTAACCCTGATGCTCCCGACCTGAGCCTCTCTGGAGGGAAAACTGATAAACAAGAGCAGGGCAGAAAGACACTCCCCAGCCTCAAGTGCATCCTTGACCATCAGACCAATCAAAAGATAAATGAAGGAGAGAAAGCTGGATACATCTGGAGGAAGCAATCACACAAAAGAACGAATTCCAGAAAGGCTCACAATTTGGCCCACTTAGAAATTGAAAATTTACTAAAATAATTTATATGGTGAAAAGATAAATGGCACTGACTGGCCTTTTGCCTCTACAACACTGGTTCTGAACTAACTTTAACATCTGCTAAAATGCACCAGTTGGCAAGCCTTCAAGGCTTTACACCAGGGCTCAAATTACAGTTATACTTAGTGTAGTAACCACGTTTTCCACTTTCTGTACTAAACGCTTTGACATCTGAGGCCTTGGTCACCTTGGAGGGACTGTCTCTGCCAGGGCTAACTAGTTGCTAGAGATAGCAGATGACTCCTCAGTGCGCTCCTTTCATAGGTAATCATCTAGAGTCAACATCCCAACCCCCTCCTCTATGAGGGTCTTCCACTCTGGGCCACTCTTCTGCCCTCATCACCTCAGGGACAGGGACCAGACAACCAGGGACACCACTGAGCCCTGAGCCCACTGAAATGAGTCAAACTAGCCAATCTAACACCTGTTTTCGTCACCTTGCTCCTCGCTTCCTGTGGAATCCACAAGAAAGGCTCTTGCCCACGTTTTCCCCTTGCTCCTTCTGCCTCCTGACTGACCCTGGCGCTGCCCTGTGTGGCCCTCCACGGTGTGCCCTGCCTTCTGTTGATCAAGATCTGTGAGGACAGAAAACTTCTTTCTTCATGACAGCTATTTCTGTATCTTTGTGTTAGACTGTACCTAGTGGAAACAAATCTTGGGTACCCTTAAAACACCTGGGATCCCACTTCATTTACACAAGGCTGAATATTTTGCTATTTTATATTTGGTTAATACATTCTGTTCAGAGCCTGTTTGAACATCCTCTCAGCCACAGTTTGCCATCACCTCTGAGAGGACATGTTTTTACCTTGTTACCCACAAGTACCTAAGCCATTCTGCTCTCACAGGCAGTCTTTGCAGACAGGATCCTCACTGAATCCCCCTTTCCCCAGGAGTACAGGTATGAAGCAACTTTTATGACCTCCTCCTTCGAGGACATTTGTTTGACACACTTGTAATGGACATACAAGTCCACAATCTTTTAGTAGTTTTTTGGTTCTGGAGGCAACATAACCCTTGTGTGCAAATTTTATTTAAGCCTATTTATGCTGTTACAAATAAATTAGCCCACCTTCAGCGGGGGTCTGCTCCAACAAAAGGCTCTGCAAACTGTCCAAATTAAAATCACCAGGCACTCCTGTCAGAGCCTCAGAGACTCCTTCAGTGAAGAGGCTTCAGCGACCTCCTCTTACGCTTCCTGGAGCCTCTGGACCACCCACCATGTGCATACACTGTCTCTGGGCTTCTGATGCAAGAAACCGCCCTCCTTGGCCCTGCATTATACTACAGTAGAGCAGCAATCACTGGTCATGCACTGGGATCTTCGGGATTCTCCCAGACCTTGAGCCTCCATACCCAGCTGCCCACTATTCCTTGGGTCATGGAAGCAGTACCCCACAAGTTCAGGAGTTAGCAAGGCCTCTTTGCTACAGGATGGAGCCAAACCTGGGCCACATGGCATGTCCTACCTGCTGGCAAGGGTGCTCTCCCCTGTCCCCACTCCATTGCCAGATGCCATGATGCTGGAGGATGTTACCCCTTCCCCAGGTTGCTTAGTACCTGGGGATTCCCTTAGGATCAACCGAGTGAATGTCAACGAGAGTTCATATACTTGAGTTTGCTGATGACCACTTCTCCTTTCTGGCCAATTGTGCCTCCAGGGAAGCATTTGTCTTCCTCCCTAAAAGTCTCAGTCATCACCAAGGTGTAATTGATGTCAAGGCATCAAAGAATCAATTCTGGTATGAGGCCTGAAACGAAGATTCAGTATTAAGTGTGGCCTTGACTTCCGGTCAAATCAGAGGGCCTTAAATGGCCTACTTGCAAGTTCCCTACCCTCTCTGCTCCCACAGTTAAGGTCCCCTCACCAAAAAGACCCCTTTATTACAGGGACCAGGCACAGTTGCTCCACAAGTAGTAGGCTCCAGTTTACTATCAGCCTGTGTAATTACTCAAAGAAGGCAATCATACCTTCCTGCAGGAACCAAGGGTCACAACCACCCTCTTGTCACTGAAAAGTGTGCTCCCATAGCCATACATATTTACTCTCTTCCAAAGAGCTCTCCCTGTTTGGCTCTGCATGGAGTGCAGTGTATTCCCCTGGGATGGGAGATTACTTGACAAATAAACTGTTGTTGAGCTCATCTGTTAAGCATGCAGACAGGCCATCACCTGAGAGGGGGTGAGAGTTGCAGCATCTAAGTGAAGAGAAGGAAAATTAAACACTTCTGGTGTGTAGTTTCTTGAAGCAAGGGCTCTGTTGTGATAAGGCAGATGGTCCTGAAGTCATTTGAGTCAGAACCTGTTTGGGGTTTGCAGAAAATTGCACGTGGCAGGAGGGTGGCCTGTATGTGGGTGAGGAGCAGGGAGGAAAGCTGCAGAGGCGAGGTCTTGGAGATTCAGCTAAAGTTCAGCTTCCAGGAAATGAGGAACCCTGAATTATTTCAAGCAGGGAAGCGATGAAACCAAACACAAACTCAGGTTTGTTTACCCGATTTTGCAGCAAAGCCAATCAGTGAAACGTTAGGATTATAGCAAGGAAAGAGGTTTATGAACAAGAGGCAGCCAGACAAGGAGGTGAGAGTAGCTACGCAAAACTCAAAGGAAAAATGCTGGGGTTTTTAGCTGCGGTTTCGGTTTCGGGTAGGGGTGGGGACCAGGAGAGCGCTGCAGGTGAAGCTTGAAGAGTCCTCTGCTCAGGTGCGACTGTCGTTTGTGTTTCTTCGTGGGTCACAAGTGCGAAGTTAGTGGGGTTCGACGTGTTGCATGCCGTGGATCCTTGTCTGTGACGCGGAAAGTTGGCGATCTGTCATTTCAGCTGGTCCAAGCGTCTGCACGATGTCCAGTCGTGCGGGGGCCGGGGGTTGCCATCAAGCTGCTCTCTGATCTGCCGTCTTCCTGTTGTTCTGCAAAACAACCTCAGAAACTTTGGTTACGTTCTTTGCCACGTCCACCCCTATGGGGGCCGGGACCGTGTCAGTAACGGCAGGGTTTTCCTCTTAGTTCACCCTCCCAGCAGTGTGAAGGATGGATCCAAGGGGGGCGAAGAGGGCAGCCAATAAGATCAGTAAGGTAGCCAAGGGTTCTCTGGGAGAGGTGACATCTGCAGCTCCATGCTTTTCGGCAATGGATGGAGGACAGGGGAGGGCACCGAATCTGACAGGTAGGACATGCCACAGGGACCATTTTTGGATCCATCCTGTTGCAAGGAGGCCTTGGTAACCTTCCCACACTTGTTGCGTGCTGCTTCCAGGACTAAAGTGATAATAGGCAGCTGGGAATGGAGGCCTCAGTGTCCAGGAAAGACTCTATTTCCAAAACAGGCCACTGATTGCTGCTCTAATACTGCCGAATGCAGGACCAATGAGGCGGGCTTCTTGCTCAGGAACCGACAGAAACTTACCCACGTTTTGGGTTTTCCAGGAAGCATGAGAGGAGGTTGCCGAAGCCTCTTCACCAGAGGAGTCTCTGAGGGCTCTAGTGGGATGGCTTGTTGATTTTAATTAGGATAGCTTCTAGAGTCTTTTGCTGGAGGGGGTCCACGAAGAAGCTGGGCTAATTTGTAGGTGACAGCATAGATGGCCTTAAGTAATATTTGTAGACAAGGACTATATCGCCTCCAGAGGGAAGGGTAGGATCAGGAGAGCGCTGGGGGTGAAGCTTGAAGAGTCCTCTGCTCAGGTGCAACGGTCGATCCCATTTCCTCATGGGTCACAAGTGCGAACTCAGTAGGGTTCGACGTGGTGCACGCCGAGGATCTCTGTCCGAGACGCAGAAAGTGGGCGATAGGTCATTTCAGCTGGTCCAAGCCTCTGCACGATGTCCAGTCAGGCGGGGGCCAGGGGGCTGCCATCAAGCTGCTCTCTGATCAACCGTCTTCCAGTTGTTCTGCAAATCATCCTCAGAACCCTTGGTTACTTTCTCGGCCACGTCCACGCCTGTGGGGCCGGGCACCGTGGTGTCAGTAACGGCAGGGTTTTCCTCTTGGGTCACCCTCCCAACAGTGTGGAGGATGGGTTCAAGCGGGGAGGGGGGGGTGCGGTGTGCCAGGAGGCCAGCCGGCAAGATCAGTAAGGAGTCTACTGGGCTGGTTGCGTGCAAGAGACAGGAAGGCATGCGGCAGAGCAGCGGGGACGGCAAAGACGGGAAGGCGCTCGGCTCCCTTTGGGAGTCGGTAGGCTGCCAAGTGGGTGAGACAGAGAGCTCAAGCGTGGCCCTGAGGCCTCTCGCTCTCGGGGGGGGGGGGGCGGGGATGAGATGGGCAGAGGTTTTCTGAGGTGATGAAAGGAAGGTAAGAGGAGGGGGAGGGTTCTTTTGGAGGATACCGGGCTCCCTTTTGGACGTGTCGGTTTTGAGAAGCCTTTGGACATCCCGAGAGGTGCGTCCAGCAGACAGTTAGAGAAAGCAGCGTGGAGTCAGGGGCAGGGTGACGTCAGTCGTACGCACTCAGAAGCCCTGGGCATCCGGGGGGCGAGTCGAATCGTAGGAGAGCGCATGAGCTTGCTCTGAGACCCGAGGGGTTCCTGTTCCCTGAAGACCATGCCTTGCCTTCGAGAACAGAACCCTTGGAGAAGTGGTCGGGAGGAGAAGCCGCAGAGGAAAGGGAGACAGAGGGGTCTGAGGTTAGGAAGGGCACCTGGGGAGGGGGCCATCCCCCAGAGAAAGAGGGTGGAGAGAACTTGCAGAGACTGAAGGCGTGGGCAGCATTCCTCAGACACCACAGAGAGTTTAGGAAGACGAAGGAACCGAAGGGCGTGCCCTGGCCTCTTGCTAGGACGGGACGGCGACGAGATTTGGGGAGTCTTTCGAGGAGCCGGTGAGAGACGAGGCGATGACTGGATGGCTGACGAGGAGTCGAGGTCTTTTGGCAGCAGCTTAGCCGTGAAAGGTAGAGAGAGAAGGCGGTGGTGGAGGAGCGGAAAGGAGAGGTGTGGATGCTGGGAGAGACTTGGGTGTGCTCAGCGGCTTAAGGAAAGAAAGAGACGGGCCGAAGAGAAAGCAGCTGGCAAACTGAGGGAACGAGATCTTTGGGGGAGGCTGAGCAGACGGTTCCCAGGGCACCCCACGTGGAGCCAGGACCCTGGAACTGCCAAGCTGAATCCCTCTTCCTGGAAAACCAAAGGGAAAGGGGAGGGGTGGGTGGAGAGAAATAGAGGGACGTTCAAACGTGGGTGAGGGGTGGTGCGGGAAACGGAGAGTTCTTGACTAGCTGGCCTCTGATCTCTTCGGGTACCGAACGGTATGAGGACGATCCCGCTTGAGGCAGGCGATGGAGATGATTTGGAGGGGCTGTTGAGGAAACGGGGCGCGGTGGCGGGGGGGTTGCCCACGGCCCTCTGATGGGCTTGGGGGCGGAAGCGGCTTCCATGCCCATCGCGAGGCGCCGGTTCAGTCAGTCGGTGTCCATCCGGACCACAGACCACAGACCCCTGCTTTGGAAAACAACAAGATGCAGTTCGTAAACCCTTGCAAAGATCTCTGAGGTCTGGTGACTGGCATTGCAACCAAAAGCGAGTCAGGGAATAAGACCCTCCCGTGCTTAGGAGTTTTCCTGTCTGTCCCAGAGGCCGCAGAGCACCCGAGGGCGGTTTCCCAGGCAGTGGAAAGAGGAGGAGGACCGAGCCGGGGGAAAGCAAGCTTTCCTCGTGAAGTTTGGATGCCCGCTGCACGTTGGTGCCCTTCCCCTTTCTTCCTACTGTCCCGGGAGGGGGCGCCCTCGCGCGCTTTCTGATGCTGCAGCACTAAGGCAAGTGAGGTTCCCGCTCCCCGAGGGAAAGCTCAATAAACGCCCCCCTCCCCCCGCCCCCACCCTTCCCACCCCCCCACTCTTCCCACACCCCCACCCCCCACCCGCCCGCAACGCCCCCACCTCCCAGACCCAACCCCCACCCCCCCACCCCACGCCCCCCAGCTCCTCCCAGACGGTGACAGCGTGACAAACAGAATCGGAAGCGTCCTTGGCCCACAGCCTGCGATCCCACCCGTGCCGCGCCTGCTCTCCAGAGAAGTGACGTCCGTCCGCTTTAAGGTGGGTGGCTACCTGCAGCGACACCCTTTTGAAAGCGCGAACCATAGCTATTTCTTTGAAAGCTCCAGTGAAGCCGCAGAGAAACCTGTGAGCTTTAGCACAAGGCCACTTTGTGCTAAGGAACCCGCAGCGAGGGACCGGCTTTCCTGAAAGCGCCGTCGTCTCCTCTGCGGCTTGGGGAGCCTCTAGGGCTTGGACAGGCCTTGGAGCAGCCCGGCAGCACTCTTGGCGGGTGGCAGCAGCCAAGGTGTGCCGGTGGGCACGACGTCGGTCACGGCGTCTAAGAGAAGGTGCCCAGACCCGCCGGTTCCGGGGCCGGGTGGGTCGATGAGAGACACGGCTGGGGAGCAGGGATTCCCGTCCGATCTTCTGGGGGTGGCTGCGAGGGCGGTTCTCAGAAGAGCTGGCACGTTCTTAGGCAGTGTCTTCCTGGCGGGTGCTCCGGGACGCTTCCTGGGCTGAGCGGGGAGCTGTCGTGGTGGAGAAGCTCCCTGAGACTCAGCTTCTAGAAAGTTCACGAAAAGCTCCGAGAAGGAACTCTTGAGCTCGGGTTGCTGGTTGGGTCTCCGAGGAGGAGGCGTGTCGGGGGCACTGCGGGATCCGAGCCGCCCGGTCACCCATCCGGTAAGGCCGCCCTGCTCTTCCTGCAGCAACTGCTCCATGGCCTCCCTTTCCACACCCAGGGTGCTTCCCATCCGTCGGAACGCTTCCCGGCGTTCGTGTCTGGCGCTTTGCAAGGCGTCCGTGAAGAGCTTTCTCAGGAGGGCCTTGTCTGCTTTTCCTTCCAGGGTGCTCACTAAGTCGGTCCACTTCTTTTGGACGTCCTCCAGCACTTCCCGTCGGGCCTCGTCTTGTCGCTGCAGTCCTCCGATCTGCTCCTCCTGCAGGCGCGAGGCGGCTTGCGCTCTCTCCAGCCGTCCCTGCAGCGACCTCAGCTTCCCTTCCAGGCCGTCTGCCTTTTGCATCCATTCGGCCAGGACCACCTTCAGGTTGGCCAGGGCTCCGGCCTGCTGCTTCTCTGCTTCCCGGGAGGCGGACAGCTGGAGGGCAGTCTCCTCTTTCTGCTGGGTGACCGCAGTCAGTTGTTCCTGCAGGGACCCGACCCGGGCAGCGGCCCGCTGGCTCGCCTTCTGCATGGCGTGGGAAGATGACAGGAGCCTCTCCTCTAGCGCCGTGACTTTCCTCCTGAGTTGAGCCGCTCTGTCTTCTGCCAGCCGCGCTGCCCGGAGATGCCAGTCTTCGCATTCTGAAGCCTGCGTCCGAGACCTCCCCAGCTCCTGGCCTAAGCGCGCTCCCTTGTCGCGCAAAAGGCGAACCTCCTCCCGCAGGGCGCACTTTTCCACTCGTTCCTGTCTCAGCGCCAGCGCCGCCTCATCTCTCTCGTGCTGAAAGACAATGCTCTTTTCCTGCATGGAGGTCACTGCATTGAGAAGCTGGCTCAATTCCCCAGCCCGGCCCTCTTCTTTTTCTCTCAGGAGGCACTCAAAAGCCAGAGCCTTCTTCTTCACGGAGACGCATTCGAATTCCTTCTCCCTCAGCATCGTAGAGAGGCGCCTGTTCGTCTCTTGTAAGGCTTGGTTTTCGGTGTCCTTCTCCCTGGACCTTTCCAGCAGTTTTGCATTCTCCCGTTTGACTTGGCACGCATCCGCTTCCAGATGGACTATCCTCTCCTTCAGGTTTGTCACCGCCTGCCTCAACAGTTCGTTTTCGCTCGCTTGGGTCGTGAGGGTTTCCCTCAGAGAAAGGAATTCCTCCCTCTGCGCCTCGATTAAGAGCTCTCTGTCCTCCAGCGTGTTCTGTAAAGCCTCCTGTTTCTCCTTGAGCCGCTGAATTTCGGAATCCGTCTGTGCGTGCCGTTCTCTCTCCCGTTCCGAGGTGGCGGCCATCGCCTCGGACAGTCTCTGAGTCTCCTCCTGGAGGCTTCTGATGGCTGCGTCTTTTTCCTCCGTGGCTCGCCTTAAGGCTTCCACCTCTGCTGGCGGCCCTTTCGAAGACTCGCCCGGCGCCTCGGACTTAATTGCCTCCTGAGAGCCGGCCGCCTCGCAAGTCCGCGACGATGCGGCGGGCGGCTGTGGTGACGTGAGGGCGGGTGGACCCAAGAGAACCTCCTTGGCATTGCAGAGCTGCTCTAGGCCGAGCTGCATCTGTGCCAGTCTCTTCCCCAAGAGCCGGAGTTGGGTCGCATCCCCTCGAGGACGCGGGAACGGGGCGGCAGAGTGCATCTGTCGCCGACACTTCTCCTCGCTGTCCACTGAGGCCCGTGCCTCGAGTGGTGGGAGTTCTTTCTGAAGTTGGGATGACTCCCGCTGCAGATGGTGCACCTCGGTGAGCACCAGCCGCTGCCACTCCTCCAGCACGTTGACCCGCTGCTTCAACGTGCCCCGTTCCCGGAGAAGCTCCTCCAACTGATTCGCGTCCACGCCCCGAACCTCATGGCCAGCGTCGGACGTTTGCCAGATGGTCAGTAAAGTCTGACATTTCTGGCTCAAGGCACCGATTTCAATGTCTTTGGCTCGGACGAGGCGTGATAAGTGCCGGATCGCTTCTCGAAACATGTCCTCACCGCCGCTGTCAGATCGAGGGCGCCGTGTCTGACTTTCGCCTCGCAGCTTCGCGAGCTCTGCTTCTTTGGCCACCAGCAGGTCCATCATTGTGTGATACGCCCTTTTCAGGTGGCTGTTTTCCCTCAGCTTCTCGTCGAAAACGGCCAACACTCGTTCCCTTTCCAAAGCAGAGGCTTGCAGTTGCTGCTGGAGGCCCCCCGCATCCTGGACCGAGGCAGCCGAAGCTAGGCGAGCGGGAAGGCCCTGGCTCTGCCAGTCTTGCGGCTGGATCGTCTGAGTTCGTGGCCCGGTCTCATCGTCGTCCGGCTCATCAAGCCGCTCGGTCAGAGGGATCGTCTTTTCGGCCCCAAGTTTCAGCGCCTTCCTCTGCTTTTGCTCTTCAGTGGTCCTTGGAGGATGCTGGGTTTCCTCCTCCAGGTGACCTTCGATCCCTTTCAGTTGAGACCCCTCAGATTCTAGTTGTGTCCCGGCGTCGAGGGTGTTCGGGTCAACCACTGGAGCGGCTCGAGCCCGTTGTCTCTGTGGCTCCAGTGCTTCCCTCAGGTGACTGCCTTCTTCTTGCAGGGAGGCGAGCCTCGTGTCTCCTTCCTCGAGGCTTTCCCGCAGAGTTGCGGTGTCTCTCCGAGCTGGAGTTGCCGGTCTCTCCTTCTCGGGTGGTCCGGTCGCCCGAATGGCTTCCGTCTCCGTTCTCCCCGAGTCGGGTAAGTCTGGCAGCTTTTGCGTCCCCTTCCTCAGCACACCTCTGGTGAAGTCAGAGAGGTGTGCGGGGAGGGAAGCCACGCTGCCGCCCACTCGCCCCAGGGAATGGCCTAAGCCGGAGCCGAGGCCGGGGCGGCCAAACCAGGAGGCCATCGCTGCGGGTCACAGCACTGACCTGGTGCGCTCCGCGAAGAGCGTCCAGCCCAGCCGGACAGCCCCGCCAAGTGTCAGGGCCCCGGCGGCTGCGCGAGGCTAAGGGTCAAATCACAGCCAGGCGCTGCTAGGCAACGGCGGGCTGGCGGCCTGGGGGCGGGGCCTGGGCGGGGCCTGGGCGGGGCCTGGGCGGGGCGCGGGCTCCAACCGTTGGGCTCGGGGCTCCCGGAGGGGAGGGGAGGGGCTGCCCGCAACCGCGAGGCCTGCCGCCTGGCCCTCACCCATGGCCACCTCCTGACACGCGTGCCCCGCTCCGCCCCCCTCCACCCCCCACCGCCAGCCCCGTGGGCCTCCGCTCATCCCCAGGGCTTCCCACCACGGCGGTGGGCCCCCCTCTCCCTCTGCTTCAGTGCCGCCCCCGGGGGCCAGGCGGCCCTCCTGCCCCCTGGGGCCGCCCGCCAGGAACGCCGCGCTGAAGGCCGCCATCCCCACACCACCGCCACCTGTGCGCGTGGCAGCGCGTGTGGGCAGAAAGGACCCCAGGGCTCTGACTGCCGCCAAGCGCCTCCCACGCTCCCTCCTGTCCTGCGGCCGGGAATCTTCCCAGCCGGCTTGGAGAACACTCGGAGGGCCAAGGTAGGTGGGGACCCGCCTCCACCTGCAGAGTTCCGACGAGTGTGTTTGGACACACGTCGGCCCCCTGCGCAGAAGCACGACCCTCCTGAGCACCCTGACCGTGGCCATCCCCCACACAGTCGCCGGGGTCCTTGCCCCGCCGCCTCGCCGCCCTCTTCCTGCGGCCCTGCCTGGAGAAGCGGTCCCCGGGAGGAGCCTGGGGGCTCTCGGGCGCCACAGGCGGGGTGTGGCACACCGCGTGCACGCTGTGCGCCCGCTTCTGTCAGCGCGGGGCGGGCTGTGGTCGGCGAAGGGAGTCTTCCCCATGCGTCGAGCGGGCGGTGGAGCGGGGAAAGGACCCAGAGGTGCTCGTGCAGCGCGCGGCCCCCAGCCCCGCTGAGCCCGGCGGAACGTCGTCCTCGGGGCCCGACTCGGGGCCGGCGGCCGAGGCCCGGCTGCGCGCCGCCCCCTGGGCCTGCCGTGCGCTCCTGCCCCGGCGCGGGGCGCGGGGGCGGCGCGGCTGGCCCCGCGGGCCTGGGGACCCGCCGCCGCAGCGACCAGAAAGTCCCGGTCAGCCTGCCCCGAGCTCCGCGGGCCTGGGAGCCCGGCGCCGCCGCCGCCGCCGCCGCAGCCGCCGCCGCGGCCGCCGCCGCCGGCGGCTCGGCAGCGTGGCGCGGGAGCAGCCGCCAGGCCGTCCCGATGCGCGCGCCAGGAGCCCCGCAGGCTGGGGAGCCGCCGCCGCCGCCGCCGCCGCCAGGTAGTGGCCGTTGCACTGCGGGAGGCCGCGGGCCCACCAGAGCATGGGCAGGTGAGGGCCCCGGGCGGCCGCCTCCCTCCGTGCACCCGTCGGGGTCTCCACCGCCCGGGCCCCGCCCCCGGGAGCAGGGACCTGCGCCTTCTCCTGTCCTGCCGGCGACCCTGGCGCCCGTGCTGGCTGCCTGGGGCCACCACTCCCATCCCTGGGGCGCGTGCCTTTGCACAGGCGCTGACGGCGGCGCTGGGGTGGGGGGCGCGGGGCGGGGCGCGGCGGGCTGGCGGGTGCTGGGACCGGATTCTCAGCCTTGGGCTCCAGCGGGGCGGGGTGGGGGGGGCGATTAAGGAGTGACGCGGGGTGGTCGTGGGGGCAGGGCGCGCCGCGCAGACCCTTGAGGTCCAAGTGCAGACAGCGGAAATCTGTAAAGGGGCTTCCAGCCGGTGGGATCCCCTCGGTGCGTGCGTTTCCCTTGGGCCTTCAGGGAAGCGGGAGGCGGTGCTGCCTCCAGCCCAGGGCGAGGAGGAAGGAGCGGTGCCAGTTGTTGACCGCGTGAAATTTGGAATCGGGAGCAGGATGCAGGCGCCGGGCGCCAGTGAAAGGAAAAAGGGTTCTCCGGATCCTCTTCCTCCCTTTGGCTTTGGCAGCAGCTGCTTCTCCGTGTTGCTTTGGTCCTGCTGCCGTGCTCTTCCGGCGGGCGCTGAGTGTGAAATGCCCCAGGAAGCGGGGCGGGGAAGAGGTTGAGGATGGAAGAAGGCGAGCCGGCATGGGTGGGGGGAGCAGGCGCTGCAGGAAAGGTGATCCACCTTTCCTTGCTCTCCGCTTGCTGCCTTTCCCTGAGCCTTGGACTTCCACCCCTTCCGCCTCCGCCCGTCCTCCCGTCCTCCCGTCCAACCTCTCTCTCCTCTGAGTCCTGCCAAGAAGAGGCAGGTCGAACACTTGCGGTGTGCACTGGATCGAAGGGATTACCCTGCTAGGATTAGGCTCGCTCGATGAGCTTGAAGTCCTTTGAGTCAGAACCTGTTTGGGGTCTGCAGAGAGTCGCACGTGGCGGGAGGGTGGCCCGCGTGTGGGTGAGGAGCAGGGAGGAAGGCTGCAGGGGCGAGGCCTTGGAGATTCTGCTCCAGTTTGGCCTGCAGGCAGTGGAGAACCCTGGATTCCTTTCAAGCAGGGAAGCGATGGGACCACACACAAACTCAGGTCCGGGTACCCGATTTCGCAGCCAAGCCAATCAGTGAGAAGTCAGGGTTGCAGCAAGGAAAGAGGTTTATGATCAAGAGGCGGCCAGACAAGGAGGTGGGCGTAAAACTCAAACCCGCCTCCTCAAAGGGAAAACAAAACGTTGGGGCGTTTTTATCTGGGGTTGGGGTAGGGGTGGGACCAGGAGAGCGCTGGGGGTGAAGCTTGAAGAGTCCTCTGCTCAGGTGCGACTGTCACTCGTATTTCTTCGTGGGTCACAAGTGCGAAGTCAGTGGGGTTCGACGCGTTGCACGCCGAGGATCTCTGTCCGTGACGCGGAAAGTGGGCGATCCGTCATTTCGGCTGGTCCAAGCCTCTGCACGATGTCCGCTCGGGCGGGGTCCGGGGGGGCTGCCATCAAGCTGCTCTCTGATCTGCCGTCTTCCTGTTGTTCTGCAAAACAACCTCAGAAACTTTGGTTACTTTCTCGCCCACGTCCACCCCTGTGGGGGCCGGGCACCGTGGTGTCAGTAACGGCAGGGTTTTCCTCTTGGGTCACCCTCCCAACAGTGTGGAGGATGGGTTCAAGCGGGGAGGGGGGGGTGCGGTGTGCCAGGAGGCCAGCCGGCAAGATCAGTAAGGAGTCTACTGGGCTGGTTGCGTGCAAGAGACAGGAAGGCATGCGGCAGAGCAGCGGGGACGGCAAAGACGGGAAGGCGCTCGGCTCCCTTTGGGAGTCGGTAGGCTGCCAAGTGGGTGAGACAGAGAGCTCAAGCGTGGCCCTGAGGCCTCTCGCTCTCGGGGGGGGGGGGGGGGGCGGGGATGAGATGGGCAGAGGTTTTCTGAGGTGATGAAAGGAAGGTAAGAGGAGGGGGAGGGTTCTTTTGGAGGATACCGGGCTCCCTTTTGGACGTGTCGGTTTTGAGAAGCCTTTGGACATCCCGAGAGGTGCGTCCAGCAGACAGTTAGAGAAAGCAGCGTGGAGTCAGGGGCAGGGTGACGTCAGTCGTACGCACTCAGAAGCCCTGGGCATCCGGGGGGCGAGTCGAATCGTAGGAGAGCGCATGAGCTTGCTCTGAGACCCGAGGGGTTCCTGTTCCCTGAAGACCATGCCTTGCCTTCGAGAACAGAACCCTTGGAGAAGTGGTCGGGAGGAGAAGCCGCAGAGGAAAGGGAGACAGAGGGGTCTGAGGTTAGGAAGGGCACCTGGGGAGGGGGCCATCCCCCAGAGAAAGAGGGTGGAGAGAACTTGCAGAGACTGAAGGCGTGGGCAGCATTCCTCAGACACCACAGAGAGTTTAGGAAGACGAAGGAACCGAAGGGCGTGCCCTGGCCTCTTGCTAGGACGGGACGGCGACGAGATTTGGGGAGTCTTTCGAGGAGCCGGTGAGAGACGAGGCGATGACTGGATGGCTGACGAGGAGTCGAGGTCTTTTGGCAGCAGCTTAGCCGTGAAAGGTAGAGAGAGAAGGCGGTGGTGGAGGAGCGGAAAGGAGAGGTGTGGATGCTGGGAGAGACTTGGGTGTGCTCAGCGGCTTAAGGAAAGAAAGAGACGGGCCGAAGAGAAAGCAGCTGGCAAACTGAGGGAACGAGATCTTTGGGGGAGGCTGAGCAGACGGTTCCCAGGGCACCCCACGTGGAGCCAGGACCCTGGAACTGCCAAGCTGAATCCCTCTTCCTGGAAAACCAAAGGGAAAGGGGAGGGGTGGGTGGAGAGAAATAGAGGGACGTTCAAACGGGGGTGGGGGGTGGTGCGGGGAAACGGAGAGTTCTTGACTAGCTGGCCTCTGATCTCTTCGGGTACCGAACGGGTATGAGGACGATCCCGCTTGAGGCAGGCGATGGAGATGATTTGGAGGGGCTGTTGAGGAAACGGGGCGGGGTGGGGGTGGGGGGTTGACCACGGCCCTCTGATGGGCTTGGGGGCGGAAGCGGCTTCCATGCCCATCGCGAGGCGCCGGTTCAGTCAGTCGGTGTCCATCCGGACCACAGACCACAGACCCCTGCTTTGGAAAACAACAAGAAGCAGTTCGTAAACCCTTGCAAAGATCTCTGAGGTCTGGTGACTGGCTTTGCAACCCAAAGCGAGTCAGGGAATAAGATCCTCCCGTGCTTAGGAGTTTTCCTCTCTGTCCCAGAGGCCGCAGAGCACCCGAGGGCGGTTTCCCAGGCAGTGGAAAGAGGAGGAGGACCGAGCCGGGGGAAAGCAAGCTTTCCTCGTGAAGTTTGGATGCCCGCTGCACGTTGGTGCCCTTCCCCTTTCTTCCTACTGTCCCGGGAGGGGGCGCCCTCGCGCGCTTTCTGATGCTGCAGCACTAAGGCAAGTGAGGTTCCCGCTCCCCGAGGGAAAGCTCAATAAACGCCCCCCTCCCCCCGCCCCCACCCTTCCCACCCCCCCACTCTTCCCACACCCCCACCCCCCACCCGCCCGCAACGCCCCCACCTCCCAGACCCAACCCCCACCCCCCCACCCCACGCCCCCCAGCTCCTCCCAGACGGTGACAGCGTGACAAACAGAATCGGAAGCGTCCTTGGCCCACAGCCTGCGATCCCACCCGTGCCGCGCCTGCTCTCCAGAGAAGTGACGTCCGTCCGCTTTAAGGTGGGTGGCTACCTGCAGCGACACCCTTTTGAAAGCGCGAACCATAGCTATTTCTTTGAAAGCTCCAGTGAAGCCGCAGAGAAACCTGTGAGCTTTAGCACAAGGCCACTTTGTGCTAAGGAACCCGCAGCGAGGGACCGGCTTTCCTGAAAGCGCCGTCGTCTCCTCTGCGGCTTGGGGAGCCTCTAGGGCTTGGACAGGCCTTGGAGCAGCCCGGCAGCACTCTTGGCGGGTGGCAGCAGCCAAGGTGTGCCGGTGGGCACGACGTCGGTCACGGCGTCTAAGAGAAGGTGCCCAGACCCGCCGGTTCCGGGGCCGGGTGGGTCGATGAGAGACACGGCTGGGGAGCAGGGATTCCCGTCCGATCTTCTGGGGGTGGCTGCGAGGGCGGTTCTCAGAAGAGCTGGCACGTTCTTAGGCAGTGTCTTCCTGGCGGGTGCTCCGGGACGCTTCCTGGGCTGAGCGGGGAGCTGTCGTGGTGGAGAAGCTCCCTGAGACTCAGCTTCTAGAAAGTTCACGAAAAGCTCCGAGAAGGAACTCTTGAGCTCGGGTTGCTGGTTGGGTCTCCGAGGAGGAGGCGTGTCGGGGGCACTGCGGGATCCGAGCCGCCCGGTCACCCATCCGGTAAGGCCGCCCTGCTCTTCCTGCAGCAACTGCTCCATGGCCTCCCTTTCCACACCCAGGGTGCTTCCCATCCGTCGGAACGCTTCCCGGCGTTCGTGTCTGGCGCTTTGCAAGGCGTCCGTGAAGAGCTTTCTCAGGAGGGCCTTGTCTGCTTTTCCTTCCAGGGTGCTCACTAAGTCGGTCCACTTCTTTTGGACGTCCTCCAGCACTTCCCGTCGGGCCTCGTCTTGTCGCTGCAGTCCTCCGATCTGCTCCTCCTGCAGGCGCGAGGCGGCTTGCGCTCTCTCCAGCCGTCCCTGCAGCGACCTCAGCTTCCCTTCCAGGCCGTCTGCCTTTTGCATCCATTCGGCCAGGACCACCTTCAGGTTGGCCAGGGCTCCGGCCTGCTGCTTCTCTGCTTCCCGGGAGGCGGACAGCTGGAGGGCAGTCTCCTCTTTCTGCTGGGTGACCGCAGTCAGTTGTTCCTGCAGGGACCCGACCCGGGCAGCGGCCCGCTGGCTCGCCTTCTGCATGGCGTGGGAAGATGACAGGAGCCTCTCCTCTAGCGCCGTGACTTTCCTCCTGAGTTGAGCCGCTCTGTCTTCTGCCAGCCGCGCTGCCCGGAGATGCCAGTCTTCGCATTCTGAAGCCTGCGTCCGAGACCTCCCCAGCTCCTGGCCTAAGCGCGCTCCCTTGTCGCGCAAAAGGCGAACCTCCTCCCGCAGGGCGCACTTTTCCACTCGTTCCTGTCTCAGCGCCAGCGCCGCCTCATCTCTCTCGTGCTGAAAGACAATGCTCTTTTCCTGCATGGAGGTCACTGCATTGAGAAGCTGGCTCAATTCCCCAGCCCGGCCCTCTTCTTTTTCTCTCAGGAGGCACTCAAAAGCCAGAGCCTTCTTCTTCACGGAGACGCATTCGAATTCCTTCTCCCTCAGCATCGTAGAGAGGCGCCTGTTCGTCTCTTGTAAGGCTTGGTTTTCGGTGTCCTTCTCCCTGGACCTTTCCAGCAGTTTTGCATTCTCCCGTTTGACTTGGCACGCATCCGCTTCCAGATGGACTATCCTCTCCTTCAGGTTTGTCACCGCCTGCCTCAACAGTTCGTTTTCGCTCGCTTGGGTCGTGAGGGTTTCCCTCAGAGAAAGGAATTCCTCCCTCTGCGCCTCGATTAAGAGCTCTCTGTCCTCCAGCGTGTTCTGTAAAGCCTCCTGTTTCTCCTTGAGCCGCTGAATTTCGGAATCCGTCTGTGCGTGCCGTTCTCTCTCCCGTTCCGAGGTGGCGGCCATCGCCTCGGACAGTCTCTGAGTCTCCTCCTGGAGGCTTCTGATGGCTGCGTCTTTTTCCTCCGTGGCTCGCCTTAAGGCTTCCACCTCTGCTGGCGGCCCTTTCGAAGACTCGCCCGGCGCCTCGGACTTAATTGCCTCCTGAGAGCCGGCCGCCTCGCAAGTCCGCGACGATGCGGCGGGCGGCTGTGGTGACGTGAGGGCGGGTGGACCCAAGAGAACCTCCTTGGCATTGCAGAGCTGCTCTAGGCCGAGCTGCATCTGTGCCAGTCTCTTCCCCAAGAGCCGGAGTTGGGTCGCATCCCCTCGAGGACGCGGGAACGGGGCGGCAGAGTGCATCTGTCGCCGACACTTCTCCTCGCTGTCCACTGAGGCCCGTGCCTCGAGTGGTGGGAGTTCTTTCTGAAGTTGGGATGACTCCCGCTGCAGATGGTGCACCTCGGTGAGCACCAGCCGCTGCCACTCCTCCAGCACGTTGACCCGCTGCTTCAACGTGCCCCGTTCCCGGAGAAGCTCCTCCAACTGATTCGCGTCCACGCCCCGAACCTCATGGCCAGCGTCGGACGTTTGCCAGATGGTCAGTAAAGTCTGACATTTCTGGCTCAAGGCACCGATTTCAATGTCTTTGGCTCGGACGAGGCGTGATAAGTGCCGGATCGCTTCTCGAAACATGTCCTCACCGCCGCTGTCAGATCGAGGGCGCCGTGTCTGACTTTCGCCTCGCAGCTTCGCGAGCTCTGCTTCTTTGGCCACCAGCAGGTCCATCATTGTGTGATACGCCCTTTTCAGGTGGCTGTTTTCCCTCAGCTTCTCGTCGAAAACGGCCAACACTCGTTCCCTTTCCAAAGCAGAGGCTTGCAGTTGCTGCTGGAGGCCCCCCGCATCCTGGACGGAGGCAGCCGAAGCTAGGCGAGCGGGAAGGCCCTGGCTCTGCCAGTCTTGCGGCTGGATCGTCTGAGTTCGTGGCCCGGTCTCATCGTCGTCCGGCTCATCAAGCCGCTCGGTCAGAGGGATCGTCTTTTCGGCCCCAAGTTTCAGCGCCTTCCTCTGCTTTTGCTCTTCAGTGGTCCTTGGAGGATGCTGGGTTTCCTCCTCCAGGTGACCTTCGATCCCTTTCAGTTGAGACCCCTCAGATTCTAGTTGTGTCCCGGCGTCGAGGGTGTTCGGGTCAACCACTGGAGCGGCTCGAGCCCGTTGTCTCTGTGGCTCCAGTGCTTCCCTCAGGTGACTGCCTTCTTCTTGCAGGGAGGCGAGCCTCGTGTCTCCTTCCTCGAGGCTTTCCCGCAGAGTTGCGGTGTCTCTCCGAGCTGGAGTTGCCGGTCTCTCCTTCTCGGGTGGTCCGGTCGCCCGAATGGCTTCCGTCTCCGTTCTCCCCGAGTCGGGTAAGTCTGGCAGCTTTTGCGTCCCCTTCCTCAGCACACCTCTGGTGAAGTCAGAGAGGTGTGCGGGGAGGGAAGCCACGCTGCCGCCCACTCGCCCCAGGGAATGGCCTAAGCCGGAGCCGAGGCCGGGGCGGCCAAACCAGGAGGCCATCGCTGCGGGTCACAGCACTGACCTGGTGCGCTCCGCGAAGAGCGTCCAGCCCAGCCGGACAGCCCCGCCAAGTGTCAGGGCCCCGGCGGCTGCGCGAGGCTAAGGGTCAAATCACAGCCAGGCGCTGCTAGGCAACGGCGGGCTGGCGGCCTGGGGGCGGGGCCTGGGCGGGGCCTGGGCGGGGCGCGGGCTCCAACCGTTGGGCTCGGGGCTCCCGGAGGGGAGGGGAGGGGCTGCCCGCAACCGCGAGGCCTGCCGCCTGGCCCTCACCCATGGCCACCTCCTGACACGCGTGCCCCGCTCCGCCCCCCTCCACCCCCCACCGCCAGCCCCGTGGGCCTCCGCTCATCCCCAGGGCTTCCCACCACGGCGGTGGGCCCCCCTCTCCCTCTGCTTCAGTGCCGCCCCCGGGGGCCAGGCGGCCCTCCTGCCCCCTGGGGCCGCCCGCCAGGAACGCCGCGCTGAAGGCCGCCATCCCCACACCACCGCCACCTGTGCGCGTGGCAGCGCGTGTGGGCAGAAAGGACCCCAGGGCTCTGACTGCCGCCAAGCGCCTCCCACGCTCCCTCCTGTCCTGCGGCCGGGAATCTTCCCAGCCGGCTTGGAGAACACTCGGAGGGCCAAGGTAGGTGGGGACCCGCCTCCACCTGCAGAGTTCCGACGAGTGTGTTTGGACACACGTCGGCCCCCTGCGCAGAAGCACGACCCTCCTGAGCACCCTGACCGTGGCCATCCCCCACACAGTCGCCGGGGTCCTTGCCCCGCCGCCTCGCCGCCCTCTTCCTGCGGCCCTGCCTGGAGAAGCGGTCCCCGGGAGGAGCCTGGGGGCTCTCGGGCGCCACAGGCGGGGTGTGGCACACCGCGTGCACGCTGTGCGCCCGCTTCTGTCAGCGCGGGGCGGGCTGTGGTCGGCGAAGGGAGTCTTCCCCATGCGTCGAGCGGGCGGTGGAGCGGGGAAAGGACCCAGAGGTGCTCGTGCAGCGCGCGGCCCCCAGCCCCGCTGAGCCCGGCGGAACGTCGTCCTCGGGGCCCGACTCGGGGCCGGCGGCCGAGGCCCGGCTGCGCGCCGCCCCCTGGGCCTGCCGTGCGCTCCTGCCCCGGCGCGGGGCGCGGGGGCGGCGCGGCTGGCCCCGCGGGCCTGGGGACCCGCCGCCGCAGCGACCAGAAAGTCCCGGTCAGCCTGCCCCGAGCTCCGCGGGCCTGGGAGCCCGGCGCCGCCGCCGCCGCCGCCGCAGCCGCCGCCGCGGCCGCCGCCGCCGGCGGCTCGGCAGCGTGGCGCGGGAGCAGCCGCCAGGCCGTCCCGATGCGCGCGCCAGGAGCCCCGCAGGCTGGGGAGCCGCCGCCGCCGCCGCCGCCGCCAGGTAGTGGCCGTTGCACTGCGGGAGGCCGCGGGCCCACCAGAGCATGGGCAGGTGAGGGCCCCGGGCGGCCGCCTCCCTCCGTGCACCCGTCGGGGTCTCCACCGCCCGGGCCCCGCCCCCGGGAGCAGGGACCTGCGCCTTCTCCTGTCCTGCCGGCGACCCTGGCGCCCGTGCTGGCTGCCTGGGGCCACCACTCCCATCCCTGGGGCGCGTGCCTTTGCACAGGCGCTGACGGCGGCGCTGGGGTGGGGGGCGCGGGGCGGGGCGCGGCGGGCTGGCGGGTGCTGGGACCGGATTCTCAGCCTTGGGCTCCAGCGGGGCGGGGTGGGGGGGGCGATTAAGGAGTGACGCGGGGTGGTCGTGGGGGCAGGGCGCGCCGCGCAGACCCTTGAGGTCCAAGTGCAGACAGCGGAAATCTGTAAAGGGGCTTCCAGCCGGTGGGATCCCCTCGGTGCGTGCGTTTCCCTTGGGCCTTCAGGGAAGCGGGAGGCGGTGCTGCCTCCAGCCCAGGGCGAGGAGGAAGGAGCGGTGCCAGTTGTTGACCGCGTGAAATTTGGAATCGGGAGCAGGATGCAGGCGCCGGGCGCCAGTGAAAGGAAAAAGGGTTCTCCGGATCCTCTTCCTCCCTTTGGCTTTGGCAGCAGCTGCTTCTCCGTGTTGCTTTGGTCCTGCTGCCGTGCTCTTCCGGCGGGCGCTGAGTGTGAAATGCCCCAGGAAGCGGGGCGGGGAAGAGGTTGAGGATGGAAGAAGGCGAGCCGGCATGGGTGGGGGGAGCAGGCGCTGCAGGAAAGGTGATCCACCTTTCCTTGCTCTCCGCTTGCTGCCTTTCCCTGAGCCTTGGACTTCCACCCCTTCCGCCTCCGCCCGTCCTCCCGTCCTCCCGTCCAACCTCTCTCTCCTCTGAGTCCTGCCAAGAAGAGGCAGGTCGAACACTTGCGGTGTGCACTGGATCGAAGGGATTACCCTGCTAGGATTAGGCTCGCTCGATGAGCTTGAAGTCCTTTGAGTCAGAACCTGTTTGGGGTCTGCAGAGAGTCGCACGTGGCGGGAGGGTGGCCCGCGTGTGGGTGAGGAGCAGGGAGGAAGGCTGCAGGGGCGAGGCCTTGGAGATTCTGCTCCAGTTTGGCCTGCAGGCAGTGGAGAACCCTGGATTCCTTTCAAGCAGGGAAGCGATGGGACCACACACAAACTCAGGTCCGGGTACCCGATTTCGCAGCCAAGCCAATCAGTGAGAAGTCAGGGTTGCAGCAAGGAAAGAGGTTTATGATCAAGAGGCGGCCAGACAAGGAGGTGGGCGTAAAACTCAAACCCGCCTCCTCAAAGGGAAAACAAAACGTTGGGGCGTTTTTATCTGGGGTTGGGGTAGGGGTGGGACCAGGAGAGCGCTGGGGGTGAAGCTTGAAGAGTCCTCTGCTCAGGTGCGACTGTCACTCGTATTTCTTCGTGGGTCACAAGTGCGAAGTCAGTGGGGTTCGACGCGTTGCACGCCGAGGATCTCTGTCCGTGACGCGGAAAGTGGGCGATCCGTCATTTCGGCTGGTCCAAGCCTCTGCACGATGTCCGCTCGGGCGGGGTCCGGGGGGGCTGCCATCAAGCTGCTCTCTGATCTGCCGTCTTCCTGTTGTTCTGCAAAACAACCTCAGAAACTTTGGTTACTTTCTCGCCCACGTCCACCCCTGTGGGGGGCCGGGCACCGTGGTGTCAGTAACGGCAGGGTTTTCCTCTTGGGTCACCCTCCCAACAGTGTGGAGGATGGGTTCAAGCGGGGAGGGGGGGGTGCGGTGTGCCAGGAGGCCAGCCGGCAAGATCAGTAGGAGTCTACTGGGCTGGTTGCGTGCAAGAGACAGGAAGGCATGCGGCAGAGCAGCGGGGACGGCAAAGACGGGAAGGCGCTCGGCTCCCTTTGGGAGTCGGTAGGCTGCCAAGTGGGTGAGACAGAGAGCTCAAGCGTGGCCCTGAGGCCTCTCGCTCTCGGGGGGGGGGGGGGCGGGGATGAGATGGGCAGAGGTTTTCTGAGGTGATGAAAGGAAGGTAAGAGGAGGGGGAGGGTTCTTTTGGAGGATACCGGGCTCCCTTTTGGACGTGTCGGTTTTGAGAAGCCTTTGGACATCCCGAGAGGTGCGTCAGCAGACAGTTAGAGAAAGCAGCGTGGAGTCAGGGGCAGGGTGACGTCAGTCGTACGCACTCAGAAGCCCTGGGCATCCGGGGGGCGAGTCGAATCGTAGGAGAGCGCATGAGCTTGCTCTGAGACCCGAGGGGTTCCTGTTCCCTGAAGACCATGCCTTGCCTTCGAGAACAGAACCCTTGGAGAAGTGGTCGGGAGGAGAAGCCGCAGAGGAAAGGGAGACAGAGGGGTCTGAGGTTAGGAAGGGCACCTGGGGAGGGGGCCATCCCCAGAGAAAGAGGGTGGAGAGAACTTGCAGAGACTGAAGGCGTGGGCAGCATTCCTCAGACACCACAGAGAGTTTAGGAAGACGAAGGAACCGAAGGGCGTGCCCTGGCCTCTTGCTAGGACGGGACGGCGACGAGATTTGGGGAGTCTTTCGAGGAGCCGGTGAGAGACGAGGCGATGACTGGATGGCTGACGAGGAGTCGAGGTCTTTTGGCAGCAGCTTAGCCGTGAAAGGTAGAGAGAGAAGGCGGTGGTGGAGGAGCGGAAAGGAGAGGTGTGGATGCTGGGAGAGACTTGGGTGTGCTCAGCGGCTTAAGGAAAGAAAGAGACGGGCCGAAGAGAAAGCAGCTGGCAAACTGAGGGAACGAGATCTTTGGGGGAGGCTGAGCAGACGGTTCCCAGGGCACCCCACGTGGAGCCAGGACCCTGGAACTGCCAAGCTGAATCCCTCTTCCTGGAAAACCAAAGGGAAAGGGAGGGGTGGGTGGAGAGAAATAGAGGGACGTTCAAACGGGGGTGGGGGGTGGTGCGGGGAAACGGAGAGTTCTTGACTAGCTGGCCTCTGATCTCTTCGGGTACCGAACGGGTATGAGGACGATCCCGCTTGAGGCAGGCGATGGAGATGATTTGGAGGGGCTGTTGAGGAAACGGGGCGGGGTGGGGGTGGGGGGTTGACCACGGCCCTCTGATGGGCTTGGGGGCGGAAGCGGCTTCCATGCCATCGCGAGGCGCCGGTTCAGTCAGTCGGTGTCCATCCGGACCACAGACCACAGACCCCTGCTTTGGAAAACAACAAGAAGCAGTTCGGAGTGGATTCCAAGATGGCGCCGTGAGTAGTCCTCTTTGTCTCTCGCCCTTCGAGTCTACAATTATTTGGACACTTATCGCTTGACAAAGGATATCCAGACAGCATCTCAGGACGTCTGAGACACCCACGCGACTATACATCGGAAGGCGGACGGACTTTTCCTCCGGGAGGATGTGGAAATAGATGAAAACTCTCCGACCCCGACGGGCAGCCTAGTACCCGCAAGCGGCTTTCTTCCAACGGACGCCCCCAGAGGATCCACACACATCTAGGGCAGGAGCGAGAACACAACAGAGGAGCGACGGTGGAAACAGGTGACCAGAACCCTACTTAAACCCCCTGCAATTACTCCTAAACGCAGAGGGAAACTTTGGAGTTGCACACCTGAGCCCGCGGGGAGAGTCTCTCCCCGCCATTGGCGGGGAGACCCAGCCTGGTGCTCGGGGCGCCCGGAGGGTCCCAGAGAGACGCCCGCCCCGGGGGACTAGGGATTGCCGGAGATCTCGGAGAGGACCGGGGCGGGGGAACTTTCAAAGGCGCATCCGGCGACCCGGTGGGGAAGCGCCGGAGCTCCGCCAGGCAGCAGACAAAACTCTCTGTCTGCCGGTAGCAGAGGGGCCACGCTGAGCACTCAGGGCTCCCGGCAGAGGCCCGGAGAGAAGCCCAGAGGGCGGGGCGACCCCCAGCTGCCATTGCCCGCCCCGGGGGACTAGGGATTGCCGGAGATCTCGGAGAGGACCGGGGCGGGGGAATTTTCAAAGGCGGGTCCGGCGACCCGGTGGAGAAGCGCCGGAGCTCCGCCAGGCAGCAGACAAAACTCTCTGTCTGCCGGTAGCAGAGGGGCCACGCTGAGCACTCAGGGCTCCCGGCAGAGGCCCGGAGAGAAGCCCAGAGGGCGGGGCGACCCCCAGCTGCCGTTGCCCGCCCCGCGGGACTAGGGATTGCCGGAGATCTCGGAGAGGACCGGGGCGGGGGAACTTTCAAAGGCGGGTCCGGCGACCCGGAGGGGAAGCGCCGGAGCTCCGCCAGGCAGCAGACAAAACTCTCTGTCTGCCATTAGCAGAGGGCCACGCCCAGCATTCAGGGCTCCCGGCAGAGGCTCGGACAGAAGCCCAGAGGGCGGGGCGACCCCCAGCTGCTGTTGCCCGCCCCGTGGGACTAGGGATTGCCGGAGATCTCGGAGAGGACCGGGGCGGGGGAACTTTCAAAGGCGGGTCCGGCGACCCGGAGGGGAAGCGCCGGAGCTCCGCCAGGCAGCAGACAAAACTCTCTGTCTGCCGGTAGCAGAGGGGCCACGCTGAGCATTCAGAGCTCCCGGCAGAGGCCCGGAGAGAAGCCCAGAGGACGGGGCGACCCCCAGCTGCCGTTGCCCACCCGGTGAGGCTAGGGATTGCCGGAGATCTCGGAGAGGACTGGGGCTGGAGAGAGTTCCAGAGACCCAGCTTAGTAGCCTAGGGGGAAACCCTACAGGCTCACAGAAGCCTTAGGGAAAGCCTCTGCACAGCACCAGTAGAAGGCACCCAGCCGCCAGCCACAAGGCTGGAAGACCCCAGGGCAAAAGCAGCATAGCTAGGTGTACTAACCACAGACTGTAGAAGATGCCAATAGCTCTCCTGCGACCCATAGAGGACAAGTGAGATTTGGTGGGGTGCCGACAGCAACGGAGCGACAAATATAAGTGATCCACCCCTGGCCGCTGGAAAAGCCCATAACACCGTTGCAGACCCCAAGGAGAGAGCGCATCTAGGTGGGCAACAACAGTAGGCCCCTGCAGCCTGAAGCCCCCCGTGACGGCCCCCACGGCAGAGGAGGGAATCCAAAGGGCCACTGTGGCTACGAAGAGGGGCCCAGGCCCAGTTAGCAACTACGGACAGGGTTCCTGGTTGGTGAAGTATAAACAGCTGCTCCCCCCACCGCAGCAGCTGAAACAAGTGAAAGGAGCAACTAAACTCTATCTCCATGCGGAGGCACAAATCAACATCATCAAGCAATATGAAAAAATACATTAAATCTCCAGAACAGAAAGAAAGTAACAAATACACAGAAAACAATCCAAAGAAAATGAGATATATAACCTAAATGATGATGACTTCAAAACAGCCATCATTAAAATACTCACTGAGTTAAGAGAGAATTCTGACCGACAACTCAACGAGTTCAGGAGCTATGTCACAAAAGAGTTTGATACGATAAAGAAGAACCAAACAGAAATATTGGAAATGAAGAACACAATAGAGGAGATTAAGAAAATCTAGATGCTCTGAACAGTAGGGCCGATAATATGGAGGAAAGAATTAGCAATGTGGAAGATGGCAATATAGAATTGTTGCAGGCAGAGGAGGAGAGAGAAGCAAGACTTAAAAGAAATGAAGAAACTCTCCGAGAATTATCAGACACAATTAGGAGATGCAACGTAAGGATTATAGGTATACCAGAGGGAGAAGAGAAGGAGAAAGGGGCAGAAAACCTATTCAAAGAAATAATGGCTGAGAACTTCCCAAATCTGGTGAGGGAGATGGATCTTCAGGTGACAGAAGCCAATAGATCTCCAAACTTTATCAATGCAAGAAGACCAACTCCACGGCATATAGTAGTGAAGCTAGCAAAAGTCAACGACAAGGAGAAAATATTAAGGACAGCCAGGCAAAAGAAACTAACCTACAAAGGA
>NW_027222178.1:0-31561 GCF_041296265.1 Equus caballus
CTCTTCTGCCCTCATCACCTCAGGGACAGGGACCAGACAACCAGGGACACCACTGAGCCCTGAGCCCACTGAAATGAGTCAAACTAGCCAATCTAACACCTGTTTTCGTCACCTTGCTCCTCGCTTCCTGTGGAATCCACAAGAAAGGCTCTTGCCCACGTTTTCCCCTTGCTCCTTCTGCCTCCTGACTGACCCTGGCGCTGCCCTGTGTGGCCCTCCACGGTGTGCCCTGCCTTCTGTTGATCAAGATCTGTGAGGACAGAAAACTTCTTTCTTCATGACAGCTATTTCTGTATCTTTGTGTTAGACTGTACCTAGTGGAAACAAATCTTGGGTACCCTTAAAACACCTGGGATCCCACTTCATTTACACAAGGCTGAATATTTGCTATTTTATATTTGGTTAATACATTCTGTTCAGAGCCTGTTTGAACATCCTCTCAGCCACAGTTTGCCATCACCTCTGAGAGGACATGTTTTTACCTTGTTACCCACAAGTACCTAAGCCATTCTGCTCTCACAGGCAGTCTTTGCAGACAGGATCCTCACTGAATCCCCTTTCCCCAGGAGTACAGGTATGAAGCAACTTTTATGACCTCCTCCTTCGAGGACATTTGTTTGACACACTTGTAATGGACATACAAGTCCACAATCTTTTAGTAGTTTTTTGGTTCTGGAGGCAACATAACCCTTGTGTGCAAATTTTATTTAAGCCTATTTATGCTGTTACAATAATTAGCCCACCTTCAGCGGGGGTCTGCTCAACAAAAGGCTCTGCAAACTGTCCAAATTAAAATCACCAGGCACTCCTGTCAGAGCCTCAGAGACTCCTTCAGTGAAGAGGCTTCAGCGACCTCCTCTTACGCTTCCTGGAGCCTCTGACCACCCACCATGTGCATACACTGTCTCTGGCTTCTGATGCAAGAAACCGCCCTCCTTGGCCTGCATTATACTACAGTAGAGCAGCAATCACTGGTCATGCACTGGATCTTCGGATTCTCCCAGACCTTGAGCCTCCATACCCAGCTGCCCACTATTCCTTGGGTCATGGAAGCAGTACCCCACAAGTTCAGGAGTTAGCAAGGCCTCTTTGCTACAGGATGGAGCCAAACCTGGGCCACATGGCATGTCCTACCTGCTGGCAAGGGTGCTCTCCCCTGTCCCCACTCCATTGCCAGATGCCATGATGCTGGAGGATGTTACCCCTTCCCCAGGTTGCTTAGTACCTGGGGATTCCCTTAGGATCAACCGAGTGAATGTCAACGAGAGTTCATATACTTGAGTTTGCTGATGACCACTTCTCCTTTCTGGCCAATTGTGCCTCCAGGGAAGCATTTGTCTTCCTCCCTAAAAGTCTCAGTCATCACCAAGGTGTAATTGATGTCAAGGCATCAAGAATCAATTCTGGTATGAGGCCTGAAACGAAGATTCAGTATTAAGTGTGGCCTTGACTTCGGTCAAATCAGAGGGCCTTAAATGGCCTACTTGCAAGTTCCTACCCTCTCTGCTCCCACAGTTAAGGTCCCCTCACCAAAAAGACCCCTTTATTACAGGGACCAGGCACAGTTGCTCCACAAGTAGTAGGCTCCAGTTTACTATCAGCCTGTGTAATTACTCAAAGAAGGCAATCATACCTTCCTGCAGGAACCAAGGGTCACAACCACCCTCTTGTCACTGAAAAGTGTGCTCCCATAGCCATACATATTTACTCTCTTCCAAAGAGCTCTCCCTGTTTGGCTCTGCATGGAGTGCAGTGTATTCCCCTGGGATGGGAGATTACTTGACAAATAAACTGTTGTTGAGCTCATCTGTTAAGCATGCAGACAGGCCATCACCTGAGAGGGGGTGAGAGTTGCAGCATCTAAGTGAAGAGAAGGAAAATTAACACTTCTGGTGTGTAGTTTCTTGAAGCAGGGCTCTGTTGTGATAAGGCAGATGGTCCTGAAGTCATTTGAGTCAGAACCTGTTTGGGTTTGCAGAAAATTGCACGTGGCAGGAGGGTGGCCTGTATGTGGGTGAGGAGCAGGGAGGAAAGCTGCAGAGGCGAGGTCTTGGAGATTCAGCTAAAGTTCAGCTTCCAGGAAATGAGGAACCCTGAATTATTTCAAGCAGGGAAGCGATGAAACCAAACACAAACTCAGGTTTGTTTACCCGATTTGCAGCAAAGCCAATCAGTGAAACGTTAGGATTATAGCAAGGAAAGAGGTTTATGAACAAGAGGCAGCCAGACAAGGAGGTGAGAGTAGCTACGCAAAACTCAAAGGAAAAATGCTGGGGTTTTAGCTGCGGTTTCGGTTTCGGGTAGGGGTGGGGACCAGGAGAGCGCTGCAGGTGAAGCTTGAAGAGTCCTCTGCTCAGGTGCGACTGTCGTTTGTGTTTCTTCGTGGGTCACAAGTGCGAAGTTAGTGGGGTTCGACGTGTTGCATGCCGTGGATCCTTGTCTGTGACGCGGAAAGTTGGCGATCTGTCATTTCAGCTGGTCCAAGCGTCTGCACGATGTCCAGTCGTGCGGGGGCCGGGGTTGCCATCAAGCTGCTCTCTGATCTGCCGTCTTCCTGTTGTTCTGCAAAACAACCTCAGAAACTTTGGTTACGTTCTTTGCCACGTCCACCCCTATGGGGGCCGGGACCGTGTCAGTAACGGCAGGGTTTTCCTCTTAGTTCACCCTCCCAGCAGTGTGAAGGATGGATCCAAGGGGGGCGAAGAGGGCAGCCAATAAGATCAGTAAGGTAGCCAAGGGTTCTCTGGGAGAGGTGACATCTGCAGCTCCATGCTTTTCGGCAATGGATGGAGGACAGGGGAGGGCACCGAATCTGACAGGTAGGACATGCCACAGGGACCATTTTGGATCCATCCTGTTGCAAGGAGGCCTTGGTAACCTTCCCACACTTGTTGCGTGCTGCTTCCAGGACTAAAGTGATAATAGGCAGCTGGGAATGGAGGCCTCAGTGTCCAGGAAAGACTCTATTTCCAAAACAGGCCACTGATTGCTGCTCTAATACTGCCGAATGCAGGACCAATGAGGCGGGCTTCTTGCTCAGGAACCGACAGAAACTTACCCACGTTTTGGGTTTTCCAGAAGCATGAGAGGAGGTTGCCGAAGCCTCTTCACCAGAGGAGTCTCTGAGGGCTCTAGTGGGATGGCTTGTTGATTTTAATTAGGATAGCTTCTAGAGTCTTTTGCTGGAGGGGTCCACGAAGAAGCTGGGCTAATTTGTAGGTGACAGCATAGATGGCCTTAAGTAATATTTGTAGACAAGGACTATATCGCCTCCAGAGGGAAGGGTAGGATCAGGAGAGCGCTGGGGGTGAAGCTTGAAGAGTCCTCTGCTCAGGTGCAACGGTCGATCCCATTTCCTCATGGGTCACAAGTGCGAACTCAGTAGGGTTCGACGTGGTGCACGCCGAGGATCTCTGTCCGAGACGCAGAAAGTGGGCGATAGGTCATTTCAGCTGGTCCAAGCCTCTGCACGATGTCCAGTCAGGCGGGGGCCAGGGGGCTGCCATCAAGCTGCTCTCTGATCAACCGTCTTCCAGTTGTTCTGCAAATCATCCTCAGAACCCTTGGTTACTTTCTCGGCCACGTCCACGCCTGTGGGGCCGGGCACCGTGGTGTCAGTAACGGCAGGGTTTTCCTCTTGGTCACCCTCCCAACAGTGTGGAGGATGGGTTCAAGCGGGGAGGGGGGGGGTGCGGTGTGCCAGGAGGCCAGCCGGCAAGATCAGTAAAGGAGTCTACTGGGCTGGTTGCGTGCAAGAAGACAGGAAGGCATGCGGCAGAGCAGCGGGGACGGCAAAGACGGGAAGGCGCTCGGCTCCCTTGGGAGTCGGTAGGCTGCCAAGTGGGTGAGACAGAGAGCTCAAGCGTGGCCCTGAGGCCTCTCGCTCTCGGGGGGGGGGGGGGCGGGGATGAGATGGGCAGAGGTTTTCTGAGGTGATGAAAGGAAGGTAAGAGGAGGGGGAGGGTTCTTTTGGAGGATACCGGGCTCCCTTTTGGACGTGTCGGTTTTGAGAAGCCTTTGGACATCCGAGAGGTGCGTCCAGCAGACAGTTAGAGAAAGCAGCGTGGAGTCAGGGGCAGGGTGACGTCAGTCGTACGCACTCAGAAGCCCTGGGCATCCGGGGGGCGAGTCGAATCGTAGGAGAGCGCATGAGCTTGCTCTGAGACCCGAGGGGTTCCTGTTCCCTGAAGACCATGCCTTGCCTTCGAGAACAGAACCCTTGGAGAAGTGGTCGGGAGGAGAAGCCGCAGAGGAAAGGGAGACAGAGGGGTCTGAGGTTAGGAAGGGCACCTGGGGAGGGGGCCATCCCCCAGAGAAAGAGGGTGGAGAGAACTTGCAGAGACTGAAGGCGTGGGCAGCATTCCTCAGACACCACAGAGAGTTTAGGAAGACGAAGGAACCGAAGGGCGTGCCCTGGCCTCTTGCTAGGACGGGACGGCGACGAGATTTGGGGAGTCTTTCGAGGAGCCGGTGAGAGACGAGGCGATGACTGGATGGCTGACGAGGAGTCGAGGTCTTTTGGCAGCAGCTTAGCCGTGAAAGGTAGAGAGAGAAGGCGGTGGTGGAGGAGCGGAAAGGAGAGGTGTGGATGCTGGGAGAGACTTGGGTGTGCTCAGCGGCTTAAGGAAAGAAAGAGACGGGCCGAAGAAAAAGCAGCTGGCAAACTGAGGGAACGAGATCTTTGGGGAGGCTGAGCAGACGGTTCCCAGGGCACCCCACGTGGAGCCAGGGCCCTGGAACTGCCAAGCTGAATCCCTCTTCCTGGAAAACCAAAGGGAAAGGGGAGGGGTGGGTGGAGAGAAATAGAGGGACGTTCAAACGGGGGTGAGGGGTGGTGCGGGAAACGGAGAGTTCTTGACTAGCTGGCCTCTGATCTCTTCGGGTACCGAACGGTATGAGGACGATCCCGCTTGAGGCAGGCGATGGAGATGATTTGGAGGGGCTGTTGAGGAAACGGGGCGCGGTGGCGGGGGGGTTGCCCACGGCCCTCTGATGGGCTTGGGGGCGGAAGCGGCTTCCATGCCCATCGCGAGGCGCCGGTTCAGTCAGTCGGTGTCCATCCGGACCACAGACCACAGACCCCTGCTTTGGAAAACAACAAGATGCAGTTCGTAAACCCTTGCAAAGATCTCTGAGGTCTGGTGACTGGCATTGCAACCAAAAGCGAGTCAGGGAATAAGACCCTCCCGTGCTTAGGAGTTTTCCTGTCTGTCCCAGAGGCCGCAGAGCACCCGAGGGCGGTTTCCCAGGCAGTGGAAAGAGGAGGAGGACCGAGCCGGGGGAAAGCAAGCTTTCCTCGTGAAGTTTGGATGCCCGCTGCACGTTGGTGCCCTTCCCCTTTCTTCCTACTGTCCCGGGAGGGGGCGCCCTCGCGCGCTTTCTGATGCTGCAGCACTAAGGCAAGTGAGGTTCCCGCTCCCCGAGGGAAAGCTCAATAAACGCCCCCCTCCCTCCGCCCCCACCCTTCCCACCCCCCCACTCTTCCCACACCCCCACACCCCCACCCGCCCGCAACGCCCCCACCTCCCAGACCCAACCCCCACCCCCCCACCCCACGCCCCCCAGCTCCTCCCAGACGGTGACAGCGTGACAAACAGAATCGGAAGCGTCCTTGGCCCACAGCCTGCGATCCCACCCGTGCCGCGCCTGCTCTCCAGAGAAGTGACGTCCGTCCGCTTTAAGGTGGGTGGCTACCTGCAGCGACACCCTTTTGAAAGCGCGAACCATAGCTATTTCTTTGAAAGCTCCAGTGAAGCCGCAGAGAAACCTGTGAGCTTTAGCACAAGGCCACTTTGTGCTAAGGAACCCGCAGCGAGGGACCGGCTTTCCTGAAAGCGCCGTCGTCTCCTCTGCGGCTTGGGGAGCCTCTAGGGCTTGGACAGGCCTTGGAGCAGCCCGGCAGCACTCTTGGCGGGTGGCAGCAGCCAAGGTGTGCCGGTGGGCACGACGTCGGTCACGGCGTCTAAGAGAAGGTGCCCAGACCCGCCGGTTCCGGGGCCGGGTGGGTCGATGAGAGACACGGCTGGGGAGCAGGGATTCCCGTCCGATCTTCTGGGGGTGGCTGCGAGGGCGGTTCTCAGAAGAGCTGGCACGTTCTTAGGCAGTGTCTTCCTGGCGGGTGCTCCGGGACGCTTCCTGGGCTGAGCGGGGAGCTGTCGTGGTGGAGAAGCTCCCTGAGACTCAGCTTCTAGAAAGTTCACGAAAAGCTCCGAGAAGGAACTCTTGAGCTCGGGTTGCTGGTTGGGTCTCCGAGGAGGAGGCGTGTCGGGGGCACTGCGGGATCCGAGCCGCCCGGTCACCCATCCGGTAAGGCCGCCCTGCTCTTCCTGCAGCAACTGCTCCATGGCCTCCCTTTCCACACCCAGGGTGCTTCCCATCCGTCGGAACGCTTCCCGGCGTTCGTGTCTGGCGCTTTGCAAGGCGTCCGTGAAGAGCTTTCTCAGGAGGGCCTTGTCTGCTTTTCCTTCCAGGGTGCTCACTAAGTCGGTCCACTTCTTTTGGACGTCCTCCAGCACTTCCCGTCGGGCCTCGTCTTGTCGCTGCAGTCCTCCGATCTGCTCCTCCTGCAGGCGCGAGGCGGCTTGCGCTCTCTCCAGCCGTCCCTGCAGCGACCTCAGCTTCCCTTCCAGGCCGTCTGCCTTTTGCATCCATTCGGCCAGGACCACCTTCAGGTTGGCCAGGGCTCCGGCCTGCTGCTTCTCTGCTTCCCGGGAGGCGGACAGCTGGAGGGCAGTCTCCTCTTTCTGCTGGGTGACCGCAGTCAGTTGTTCCTGCAGGGACCCGACCCGGGCAGCGGCCCGCTGGCTCGCCTTCTGCATGGCGTGGGAAGATGACAGGAGCCTCTCCTCTAGCGCCGTGACTTTCCTCCTGAGTTGAGCCGCTCTGTCTTCTGCCAGCCGCGCTGCCCGGAGATGCCAGTCTTCGCATTCTGAAGCCTGCGTCCGAGACCTCCCCAGCTCCTGGCCTAAGCGCGCTCCCTTGTCGCGCAAAAGGCGAACCTCCTCCCGCAGGGCGCACTTTTCCACTCGTTCCTGTCTCAGCGCCAGCGCCGCCTCATCTCTCTCGTGCTGAAAGACAATGCTCTTTTCCTGCATGGAGGTCACTGCATTGAGAAGCTGGCTCAATTCCCCAGCCCGGCCCTCTTCTTTTTCTCTCAGGAGGCACTCAAAAGCCAGAGCCTTCTTCTTCACGGAGACGCATTCGAATTCCTTCTCCCTCAGCATCGTAGAGAGGCGCCTGTTCGTCTCTTGTAAGGCTTGGTTTTCGGTGTCCTTCTCCCTGGACCTTTCCAGCAGTTTTGCATTCTCCCGTTTGACTTGGCACGCATCCGCTTCCAGATGGACTATCCTCTCCTTCAGGTTTGTCACCGCCTGCCTCAACAGTTCGTTTTCGCTCGCTTGGGTCGTGAGGGTTTCCCTCAGAGAAAGGAATTCCTCCCTCTGCGCCTCGATTAAGAGCTCTCTGTCCTCCAGCGTGTTCTGTAAAGCCTCCTGTTTCTCCTTGAGCCGCTGAATTTCGGAATCCGTCTGTGCGTGCCGTTCTCTCTCCCGTTCCGAGGTGGCGGCCATCGCCTCGGACAGTCTCTGAGTCTCCTCCTGGAGGCTTCTGATGGCTGCGTCTTTTTCCTCCGTGGCTCGCCTTAAGGCTTCCACCTCTGCTGGCGGCCCTTTCGAAGACTCGCCCGGCGCCTCGGACTTAATTGCCTCCTGAGAGCCGGCCGCCTCGCAAGTCCGCGACGATGCGGCGGGCGGCTGTGGTGACGTGAGGGCGGGTGGACCCAAGAGAACCTCCTTGGCATTGCAGAGCTGCTCTAGGCCGAGCTGCATCTGTGCCAGTCTCTTCCCCAAGAGCCGGAGTTGGGTCGCATCCCCTCGAGGACGCGGGAACGGGGCGGCAGAGTGCATCTGTCGCCGACACTTCTCCTCGCTGTCCACTGAGGCCCGTGCCTCGAGTGGTGGGAGTTCTTTCTGAAGTTGGGATGACTCCCGCTGCAGATGGTGCACCTCGGTGAGCACCAGCCGCTGCCACTCCTCCAGCACGTTGACCCGCTGCTTCAACGTGCCCCGTTCCCGGAGAAGCTCCTCCAACTGATTCGCGTCCACGCCCCGAACCTCATGGCCAGCGTCGGACGTTTGCCAGATGGTCAGTAAAGTCTGACATTTCTGGCTCAAGGCACCGATTTCAATGTCTTTGGCTCGGACGAGGCGTGATAAGTGCCGGATCGCTTCTCGAAACATGTCCTCACCGCCGCTGTCAGATCGAGGGCGCCGTGTCTGACTTTCGCCTCGCAGCTTCGCGAGCTCTGCTTCTTTGGCCACCAGCAGGTCCATCATTGTGTGATACGCCCTTTTCAGGTGGCTGTTTTCCCTCAGCTTCTCGTCGAAAACGGCCAACACTCGTTCCCTTTCCAAAGCAGAGGCTTGCAGTTGCTGCTGGAGGCCCCCCGCATCCTGGACCGAGGCAGCCGAAGCTAGGCGAGCGGGAAGGCCCTGGCTCTGCCAGTCTTGCGGCTGGATCGTCTGAGTTCGTGGCCCGGTCTCATCGTCGTCCGGCTCATCAAGCCGCTCGGTCAGAGGGATCGTCTTTTCGGCCCCAAGTTTCAGCGCCTTCCTCTGCTTTTGCTCTTCAGTGGTCCTTGGAGGATGCTGGGTTTCCTCCTCCAGGTGACCTTCGATCCCTTTCAGTTGAGACCCCTCAGATTCTAGTTGTGTCCCGGCGTCGAGGGTGTTCGGGTCAACCACTGGAGCGGCTCGAGCCCGTTGTCTCTGTGGCTCCAGTGCTTCCCTCAGGTGACTGCCTTCTTCTTGCAGGGAGGCGAGCCTCGTGTCTCCTTCCTCGAGGCTTTCCCGCAGAGTTGCGGTGTCTCTCCGAGCTGGAGTTGCCGGTCTCTCCTTCTCGGGTGGTCCGGTCGCCCGAATGGCTTCCGTCTCCGTTCTCCCCGAGTCGGGTAAGTCTGGCAGCTTTTGCGTCCCCTTCCTCAGCACACCTCTGGTGAAGTCAGAGAGGTGTGCGGGGAGGGAAGCCACGCTGCCGCCCACTCGCCCCAGGGAATGGCCTAAGCCGGAGCCGAGGCCGGGGCGGCCAAACCAGGAGGCCATCGCTGCGGGTCACAGCACTGACCTGGTGCGCTCCGCGAAGAGCGTCCAGCCCAGCCGGACAGCCCCGCCAAGTGTCAGGGCCCCGGCGGCTGCGCGAGGCTAAGGGTCAAATCACAGCCAGGCGCTGCTAGGCAACGGCGGGCTGGCGGCCTGGGGGCGGGGCCTGGGCGGGGCCTGGGCGGGGCCTGGGCGGGGCGCGGGCTCCAACCGTTGGGCTCGGGGCTCCCGGAGGGGAGGGGAGGGGCTGCCCGCAACCGCGAGGCCTGCCGCCTGGCCCTCACCCATGGCCACCTCCTGACACGCGTGCCCCGCTCCGCCCCCCTCCACCCCCCACCGCCAGCCCCGTGGGCCTCCGCTCATCCCCAGGGCTTCCCACCACGGCGGTGGGCCCCCCTCTCCCTCTGCTTCAGTGCCGCCCCCGGGGGCCAGGCGGCCCTCCTGCCCCCTGGGGCCGCCCGCCAGGAACGCCGCGCTGAAGGCCGCCATCCCCACACCACCGCCACCTGTGCGCGTGGCAGCGCGTGTGGGCAGAAAGGACCCCAGGGCTCTGACTGCCGCCAAGCGCCTCCCACGCTCCCTCCTGTCCTGCGGCCGGGAATCTTCCCAGCCGGCTTGGAGAACACTCGGAGGGCCAAGGTAGGTGGGGACCCGCCTCCACCTGCAGAGTTCCGACGAGTGTGTTTGGACACACGTCGGCCCCCTGCGCAGAAGCACGACCCTCCTGAGCACCCTGACCGTGGCCATCCCCCACACAGTCGCCGGGGTCCTTGCCCCGCCGCCTCGCCGCCCTCTTCCTGCGGCCCTGCCTGGAGAAGCGGTCCCCGGGAGGAGCCTGGGGGCTCTCGGGCGCCACAGGCGGGGTGTGGCACACCGCGTGCACGCTGTGCGCCCGCTTCTGTCAGCGCGGGGCGGGCTGTGGTCGGCGAAGGGAGTCTTCCCCATGCGTCGAGCGGGCGGTGGAGCGGGGAAAGGACCCAGAGGTGCTCGTGCAGCGCGCGGCCCCCAGCCCCGCTGAGCCCGGCGGAACGTCGTCCTCGGGGCCCGACTCGGGGCCGGCGGCCGAGGCCCGGCTGCGCGCCGCCCCCTGGGCCTGCCGTGCGCTCCTGCCCCGGCGCGGGGCGCGGGGGCGGCGCGGCTGGCCCCGCGGGCCTGGGGACCCGCCGCCGCAGCGACCAGAAAGTCCCGGTCAGCCTGCCCCGAGCTCCGCGGGCCTGGGAGCCCGGCGCCGCCGCCGCCGCCGCCGCAGCCGCCGCCGCGGCCGCCGCCGCCGGCGGCTCGGCAGCGTGGCGCGGGAGCAGCCGCCAGGCCGTCCCGATGCGCGCGCCAGGAGCCCCGCAGGCTGGGGAGCCGCCGCCGCCGCCGCCGCCGCCAGGTAGTGGCCGTTGCACTGCGGGAGGCCGCGGGCCCACCAGAGCATGGGCAGGTGAGGGCCCCGGGCGGCCGCCTCCCTCCGTGCACCCGTCGGGGTCTCCACCGCCCGGGCCCCGCCCCCGGGAGCAGGGACCTGCGCCTTCTCCTGTCCTGCCGGCGACCCTGGCGCCCGTGCTGGCTGCCTGGGGCCACCACTCCCATCCCTGGGGCGCGTGCCTTTGCACAGGCGCTGACGGCGGCGCTGGGGTGGGGGGCGCGGGGCGGGGCGCGGCGGGCTGGCGGGTGCTGGGACCGGATTCTCAGCCTTGGGCTCCAGCGGGGCGGGGTGGGGGGGGCGATTAAGGAGTGACGCGGGGTGGTCGTGGGGGCAGGGCGCGCCGCGCAGACCCTTGAGGTCCAAGTGCAGACAGCGGAAATCTGTAAAGGGGCTTCCAGCCGGTGGGATCCCCTCGGTGCGTGCGTTTCCCTTGGGCCTTCAGGGAAGCGGGAGGCGGTGCTGCCTCCAGCCCAGGGCGAGGAGGAAGGAGCGGTGCCAGTTGTTGACCGCGTGAAATTTGGAATCGGGAGCAGGATGCAGGCGCCGGGCGCCAGTGAAAGGAAAAAGGGTTCTCCGGATCCTCTTCCTCCCTTTGGCTTTGGCAGCAGCTGCTTCTCCGTGTTGCTTTGGTCCTGCTGCCGTGCTCTTCCGGCGGGCGCTGAGTGTGAAATGCCCCAGGAAGCGGGGCGGGGAAGAGGTTGAGGATGGAAGAAGGCGAGCCGGCATGGGTGGGGGGAGCAGGCGCTGCAGGAAAGGTGATCCACCTTTCCTTGCTCTCCGCTTGCTGCCTTTCCCTGAGCCTTGGACTTCCACCCCTTCCGCCTCCGCCCGTCCTCCCGTCCTCCCGTCCAACCTCTCTCTCCTCTGAGTCCTGCCAAGAAGAGGCAGGTCGAACACTTGCGGTGTGCACTGGATCGAAGGGATTACCCTGCTAGGATTAGGCTCGCTCGATGAGCTTGAAGTCCTTTGAGTCAGAACCTGTTTGGGGTCTGCAGAGAGTCGCACGTGGCGGGAGGGTGGCCCGCGTGTGGGTGAGGAGCAGGGAGGAAGGCTGCAGGGGCGAGGCCTTGGAGATTCTGCTCCAGTTTGGCCTGCAGGCAGTGGAGAACCCTGGATTCCTTTCAAGCAGGGAAGCGATGGGACCACACACAAACTCAGGTCCGGGTACCCGATTTCGCAGCCAAGCCAATCAGTGAGAAGTCAGGGTTGCAGCAAGGAAAGAGGTTTATGATCAAGAGGCGGCCAGACAAGGAGGTGGGCGTAAAACTCAAACCCGCCTCCTCAAAGGGAAAACAAAACGTTGGGGCGTTTTTATCTGGGGTTGGGGTAGGGGTGGGACCAGGAGAGCGCTGGGGGTGAAGCTTGAAGAGTCCTCTGCTCAGGTGCGACTGTCACTCGTATTTCTTCGTGGGTCACAAGTGCGAAGTCAGTGGGGTTCGACGCGTTGCACGCCGAGGATCTCTGTCCGTGACGCGGAAAGTGGGCGATCCGTCATTTCGGCTGGTCCAAGCCTCTGCACGATGTCCGCTCGGGCGGGGTCCGGGGGGGCTGCCATCAAGCTGCTCTCTGATCTGCCGTCTTCCTGTTGTTCTGCAAAACAACCTCAGAAACTTTGGTTACTTTCTCGCCCACGTCCACCCCTGTGGGGGCCGGGCACCGTGGTGTCAGTAACGGCAGGGTTTTCCTCTTGGGTCACCCTCCCAACAGTGTGGAGGATGGGTTCAAGCGGGGAGGGGGGGGGTGCGGTGTGCCAGGAGGCCAGCCGGCAAGATCAGTAAGGAGTCTACTGGGCTGGTTGCGTGCAAGAGACAGGAAGGCATGCGGCAGAGCAGCGGGGACGGCAAAGACGGGAAGGCGCTCGGCTCCCTTTGGGAGTCGGTAGGCTGCCAAGTGGGTGAGACAGAGAGCTCAAGCGTGGCCCTGAGGCCTCTCGCTCTCGGGGGGGGGGGGGGGGGCGGGGATGAGATGGGCAGAGGTTTTCTGAGGTGATGAAAGGAAGGTAAGAGGAGGGGGAGGGTTCTTTTGGAGGATACCGGGCTCCCTTTTGGACGTGTCGGTTTTGAGAAGCCTTTGGACATCCCGAGAGGTGCGTCCAGCAGACAGTTAGAGAAAGCAGCGTGGAGTCAGGGGCAGGGTGACGTCAGTCGTACGCACTCAGAAGCCCTGGGCATCCGGGGGGCGAGTCGAATCGTAGGAGAGCGCATGAGCTTGCTCTGAGACCCGAGGGGTTCCTGTTCCCTGAAGACCATGCCTTGCCTTCGAGAACAGAACCCTTGGAGAAGTGGTCGGGAGGAGAAGCCGCAGAGGAAAGGGAGACAGAGGGGTCTGAGGTTAGGAAGGGCACCTGGGGAGGGGGCCATCCCCCAGAGAAAGAGGGTGGAGAGAACTTGCAGAGACTGAAGGCGTGGGCAGCATTCCTCAGACACCACAGAGAGTTTAGGAAGACGAAGGAACCGAAGGGCGTGCCCTGGCCTCTTGCTAGGACGGGACGGCGACGAGATTTGGGGAGTCTTTCGAGGAGCCGGTGAGAGACGAGGCGATGACTGGATGGCTGACGAGGAGTCGAGGTCTTTTGGCAGCAGCTTAGCCGTGAAAGGTAGAGAGAGAAGGCGGTGGTGGAGGAGCGGAAAGGAGAGGTGTGGATGCTGGGAGAGACTTGGGTGTGCTCAGCGGCTTAAGGAAAGAAAGAGACGGGCCGAAGAGAAAGCAGCTGGCAAACTGAGGGAACGAGATCTTTGGGGGAGGCTGAGCAGACGGTTCCCAGGGCACCCCACGTGGAGCCAGGACCCTGGAACTGCCAAGCTGAATCCCTCTTCCTGGAAAACCAAAGGGAAAGGGGAGGGGTGGGTGGAGAGAAATAGAGGGACGTTCAAACGGGGGTGGGGGGTGGTGCGGGGAAACGGAGAGTTCTTGACTAGCTGGCCTCTGATCTCTTCGGGTACCGAACGGGTATGAGGACGATCCCGCTTGAGGCAGGCGATGGAGATGATTTGGAGGGGCTGTTGAGGAAACGGGGCGGGGTGGGGGTGGGGGGTTGACCACGGCCCTCTGATGGGCTTGGGGGCGGAAGCGGCTTCCATGCCCATCGCGAGGCGCCGGTTCAGTCAGTCGGTGTCCATCCGGACCACAGACCACAGACCCCTGCTTTGGAAAACAACAAGAAGCAGTTCGTAAACCCTTGCAAAGATCTCTGAGGTCTGGTGACTGGCTTTGCAACCCAAAGCGAGTCAGGGAATAAGATCCTCCCGTGCTTAGGAGTTTTCCTCTCTGTCCCAGAGGCCGCAGAGCACCCGAGGGCGGTTTCCCAGGCAGTGGAAAGAGGAGGAGGACCGAGCCGGGGGAAAGCAAGCTTTCCTCGTGAAGTTTGGATGCCCGCTGCACGTTGGTGCCCTTCCCCTTTCTTCCTACTGTCCCGGGAGGGGGCGCCCTCGCGCGCTTTCTGATGCTGCAGCACTAAGGCAAGTGAGGTTCCCGCTCCCCGAGGGAAAGCTCAATAAACGCCCCCCTCCCCCCGCCCCCACCCTTCCCACCCCCCCACTCTTCCCACACCCCCACCCCCCACCCGCCCGCAACGCCCCCACCTCCCAGACCCAACCCCCACCCCCCCACCCCACGCCCCCCAGCTCCTCCCAGACGGTGACAGCGTGACAAACAGAATCGGAAGCGTCCTTGGCCCACAGCCTGCGATCCCACCCGTGCCGCGCCTGCTCTCCAGAGAAGTGACGTCCGTCCGCTTTAAGGTGGGTGGCTACCTGCAGCGACACCCTTTTGAAAGCGCGAACCATAGCTATTTCTTTGAAAGCTCCAGTGAAGCCGCAGAGAAACCTGTGAGCTTTAGCACAAGGCCACTTTGTGCTAAGGAACCCGCAGCGAGGGACCGGCTTTCCTGAAAGCGCCGTCGTCTCCTCTGCGGCTTGGGGAGCCTCTAGGGCTTGGACAGGCCTTGGAGCAGCCCGGCAGCACTCTTGGCGGGTGGCAGCAGCCAAGGTGTGCCGGTGGGCACGACGTCGGTCACGGCGTCTAAGAGAAGGTGCCCAGACCCGCCGGTTCCGGGGCCGGGTGGGTCGATGAGAGACACGGCTGGGGAGCAGGGATTCCCGTCCGATCTTCTGGGGGTGGCTGCGAGGGCGGTTCTCAGAAGAGCTGGCACGTTCTTAGGCAGTGTCTTCCTGGCGGGTGCTCCGGGACGCTTCCTGGGCTGAGCGGGGAGCTGTCGTGGTGGAGAAGCTCCCTGAGACTCAGCTTCTAGAAAGTTCACGAAAAGCTCCGAGAAGGAACTCTTGAGCTCGGGTTGCTGGTTGGGTCTCCGAGGAGGAGGCGTGTCGGGGGCACTGCGGGATCCGAGCCGCCCGGTCACCCATCCGGTAAGGCCGCCCTGCTCTTCCTGCAGCAACTGCTCCATGGCCTCCCTTTCCACACCCAGGGTGCTTCCCATCCGTCGGAACGCTTCCCGGCGTTCGTGTCTGGCGCTTTGCAAGGCGTCCGTGAAGAGCTTTCTCAGGAGGGCCTTGTCTGCTTTTCCTTCCAGGGTGCTCACTAAGTCGGTCCACTTCTTTTGGACGTCCTCCAGCACTTCCCGTCGGGCCTCGTCTTGTCGCTGCAGTCCTCCGATCTGCTCCTCCTGCAGGCGCGAGGCGGCTTGCGCTCTCTCCAGCCGTCCCTGCAGCGACCTCAGCTTCCCTTCCAGGCCGTCTGCCTTTTGCATCCATTCGGCCAGGACCACCTTCAGGTTGGCCAGGGCTCCGGCCTGCTGCTTCTCTGCTTCCCGGGAGGCGGACAGCTGGAGGGCAGTCTCCTCTTTCTGCTGGGTGACCGCAGTCAGTTGTTCCTGCAGGGACCCGACCCGGGCAGCGGCCCGCTGGCTCGCCTTCTGCATGGCGTGGGAAGATGACAGGAGCCTCTCCTCTAGCGCCGTGACTTTCCTCCTGAGTTGAGCCGCTCTGTCTTCTGCCAGCCGCGCTGCCCGGAGATGCCAGTCTTCGCATTCTGAAGCCTGCGTCCGAGACCTCCCCAGCTCCTGGCCTAAGCGCGCTCCCTTGTCGCGCAAAAGGCGAACCTCCTCCCGCAGGGCGCACTTTTCCACTCGTTCCTGTCTCAGCGCCAGCGCCGCCTCATCTCTCTCGTGCTGAAAGACAATGCTCTTTTCCTGCATGGAGGTCACTGCATTGAGAAGCTGGCTCAATTCCCCAGCCCGGCCCTCTTCTTTTTCTCTCAGGAGGCACTCAAAAGCCAGAGCCTTCTTCTTCACGGAGACGCATTCGAATTCCTTCTCCCTCAGCATCGTAGAGAGGCGCCTGTTCGTCTCTTGTAAGGCTTGGTTTTCGGTGTCCTTCTCCCTGGACCTTTCCAGCAGTTTTGCATTCTCCCGTTTGACTTGGCACGCATCCGCTTCCAGATGGACTATCCTCTCCTTCAGGTTTGTCACCGCCTGCCTCAACAGTTCGTTTTCGCTCGCTTGGGTCGTGAGGGTTTCCCTCAGAGAAAGGAATTCCTCCCTCTGCGCCTCGATTAAGAGCTCTCTGTCCTCCAGCGTGTTCTGTAAAGCCTCCTGTTTCTCCTTGAGCCGCTGAATTTCGGAATCCGTCTGTGCGTGCCGTTCTCTCTCCCGTTCCGAGGTGGCGGCCATCGCCTCGGACAGTCTCTGAGTCTCCTCCTGGAGGCTTCTGATGGCTGCGTCTTTTTCCTCCGTGGCTCGCCTTAAGGCTTCCACCTCTGCTGGCGGCCCTTTCGAAGACTCGCCCGGCGCCTCGGACTTAATTGCCTCCTGAGAGCCGGCCGCCTCGCAAGTCCGCGACGATGCGGCGGGCGGCTGTGGTGACGTGAGGGCGGGTGGACCCAAGAGAACCTCCTTGGCATTGCAGAGCTGCTCTAGGCCGAGCTGCATCTGTGCCAGTCTCTTCCCCAAGAGCCGGAGTTGGGTCGCATCCCCTCGAGGACGCGGGAACGGGGCGGCAGAGTGCATCTGTCGCCGACACTTCTCCTCGCTGTCCACTGAGGCCCGTGCCTCGAGTGGTGGGAGTTCTTTCTGAAGTTGGGATGACTCCCGCTGCAGATGGTGCACCTCGGTGAGCACCAGCCGCTGCCACTCCTCCAGCACGTTGACCCGCTGCTTCAACGTGCCCCGTTCCCGGAGAAGCTCCTCCAACTGATTCGCGTCCACGCCCCGAACCTCATGGCCAGCGTCGGACGTTTGCCAGATGGTCAGTAAAGTCTGACATTTCTGGCTCAAGGCACCGATTTCAATGTCTTTGGCTCGGACGAGGCGTGATAAGTGCCGGATCGCTTCTCGAAACATGTCCTCACCGCCGCTGTCAGATCGAGGGCGCCGTGTCTGACTTTCGCCTCGCAGCTTCGCGAGCTCTGCTTCTTTGGCCACCAGCAGGTCCATCATTGTGTGATACGCCCTTTTCAGGTGGCTGTTTTCCCTCAGCTTCTCGTCGAAAACGGCCAACACTCGTTCCCTTTCCAAAGCAGAGGCTTGCAGTTGCTGCTGGAGGCCCCCCGCATCCTGGACGGAGGCAGCCGAAGCTAGGCGAGCGGGAAGGCCCTGGCTCTGCCAGTCTTGCGGCTGGATCGTCTGAGTTCGTGGCCCGGTCTCATCGTCGTCCGGCTCATCAAGCCGCTCGGTCAGAGGGATCGTCTTTTCGGCCCCAAGTTTCAGCGCCTTCCTCTGCTTTTGCTCTTCAGTGGTCCTTGGAGGATGCTGGGTTTCCTCCTCCAGGTGACCTTCGATCCCTTTCAGTTGAGACCCCTCAGATTCTAGTTGTGTCCCGGCGTCGAGGGTGTTCGGGTCAACCACTGGAGCGGCTCGAGCCCGTTGTCTCTGTGGCTCCAGTGCTTCCCTCAGGTGACTGCCTTCTTCTTGCAGGGAGGCGAGCCTCGTGTCTCCTTCCTCGAGGCTTTCCCGCAGAGTTGCGGTGTCTCTCCGAGCTGGAGTTGCCGGTCTCTCCTTCTCGGGTGGTCCGGTCGCCCGAATGGCTTCCGTCTCCGTTCTCCCCGAGTCGGGTAAGTCTGGCAGCTTTTGCGTCCCCTTCCTCAGCACACCTCTGGTGAAGTCAGAGAGGTGTGCGGGGAGGGAAGCCACGCTGCCGCCCACTCGCCCCAGGGAATGGCCTAAGCCGGAGCCGAGGCCGGGGCGGCCAAACCAGGAGGCCATCGCTGCGGGTCACAGCACTGACCTGGTGCGCTCCGCGAAGAGCGTCCAGCCCAGCCGGACAGCCCCGCCAAGTGTCAGGGCCCCGGCGGCTGCGCGAGGCTAAGGGTCAAATCACAGCCAGGCGCTGCTAGGCAACGGCGGGCTGGCGGCCTGGGGGCGGGGCCTGGGCGGGGCCTGGGCGGGGCGCGGGCTCCAACCGTTGGGCTCGGGGCTCCCGGAGGGGAGGGGAGGGGCTGCCCGCAACCGCGAGGCCTGCCGCCTGGCCCTCACCCATGGCCACCTCCTGACACGCGTGCCCCGCTCCGCCCCCCTCCACCCCCCACCGCCAGCCCCGTGGGCCTCCGCTCATCCCCAGGGCTTCCCACCACGGCGGTGGGCCCCCCTCTCCCTCTGCTTCAGTGCCGCCCCCGGGGGCCAGGCGGCCCTCCTGCCCCCTGGGGCCGCCCGCCAGGAACGCCGCGCTGAAGGCCGCCATCCCCACACCACCGCCACCTGTGCGCGTGGCAGCGCGTGTGGGCAGAAAGGACCCCAGGGCTCTGACTGCCGCCAAGCGCCTCCCACGCTCCCTCCTGTCCTGCGGCCGGGAATCTTCCCAGCCGGCTTGGAGAACACTCGGAGGGCCAAGGTAGGTGGGGACCCGCCTCCACCTGCAGAGTTCCGACGAGTGTGTTTGGACACACGTCGGCCCCCTGCGCAGAAGCACGACCCTCCTGAGCACCCTGACCGTGGCCATCCCCCACACAGTCGCCGGGGTCCTTGCCCCGCCGCCTCGCCGCCCTCTTCCTGCGGCCCTGCCTGGAGAAGCGGTCCCCGGGAGGAGCCTGGGGGCTCTCGGGCGCCACAGGCGGGGTGTGGCACACCGCGTGCACGCTGTGCGCCCGCTTCTGTCAGCGCGGGGCGGGCTGTGGTCGGCGAAGGGAGTCTTCCCCATGCGTCGAGCGGGCGGTGGAGCGGGGAAAGGACCCAGAGGTGCTCGTGCAGCGCGCGGCCCCCAGCCCCGCTGAGCCCGGCGGAACGTCGTCCTCGGGGCCCGACTCGGGGCCGGCGGCCGAGGCCCGGCTGCGCGCCGCCCCCTGGGCCTGCCGTGCGCTCCTGCCCCGGCGCGGGGCGCGGGGGCGGCGCGGCTGGCCCCGCGGGCCTGGGGACCCGCCGCCGCAGCGACCAGAAAGTCCCGGTCAGCCTGCCCCGAGCTCCGCGGGCCTGGGAGCCCGGCGCCGCCGCCGCCGCCGCCGCAGCCGCCGCCGCGGCCGCCGCCGCCGGCGGCTCGGCAGCGTGGCGCGGGAGCAGCCGCCAGGCCGTCCCGATGCGCGCGCCAGGAGCCCCGCAGGCTGGGGAGCCGCCGCCGCCGCCGCCGCCGCCAGGTAGTGGCCGTTGCACTGCGGGAGGCCGCGGGCCCACCAGAGCATGGGCAGGTGAGGGCCCCGGGCGGCCGCCTCCCTCCGTGCACCCGTCGGGGTCTCCACCGCCCGGGCCCCGCCCCCGGGAGCAGGGACCTGCGCCTTCTCCTGTCCTGCCGGCGACCCTGGCGCCCGTGCTGGCTGCCTGGGGCCACCACTCCCATCCCTGGGGCGCGTGCCTTTGCACAGGCGCTGACGGCGGCGCTGGGGTGGGGGGCGCGGGGCGGGGCGCGGCGGGCTGGCGGGTGCTGGGACCGGATTCTCAGCCTTGGGCTCCAGCGGGGCGGGGTGGGGGGGGCGATTAAGGAGTGACGCGGGGTGGTCGTGGGGGCAGGGCGCGCCGCGCAGACCCTTGAGGTCCAAGTGCAGACAGCGGAAATCTGTAAAGGGGCTTCCAGCCGGTGGGATCCCCTCGGTGCGTGCGTTTCCCTTGGGCCTTCAGGGAAGCGGGAGGCGGTGCTGCCTCCAGCCCAGGGCGAGGAGGAAGGAGCGGTGCCAGTTGTTGACCGCGTGAAATTTGGAATCGGGAGCAGGATGCAGGCGCCGGGCGCCAGTGAAAGGAAAAAGGGTTCTCCGGATCCTCTTCCTCCCTTTGGCTTTGGCAGCAGCTGCTTCTCCGTGTTGCTTTGGTCCTGCTGCCGTGCTCTTCCGGCGGGCGCTGAGTGTGAAATGCCCCAGGAAGCGGGGCGGGGAAGAGGTTGAGGATGGAAGAAGGCGAGCCGGCATGGGTGGGGGGAGCAGGCGCTGCAGGAAAGGTGATCCACCTTTCCTTGCTCTCCGCTTGCTGCCTTTCCCTGAGCCTTGGACTTCCACCCCTTCCGCCTCCGCCCGTCCTCCCGTCCTCCCGTCCAACCTCTCTCTCCTCTGAGTCCTGCCAAGAAGAGGCAGGTCGAACACTTGCGGTGTGCACTGGATCGAAGGGATTACCCTGCTAGGATTAGGCTCGCTCGATGAGCTTGAAGTCCTTTGAGTCAGAACCTGTTTGGGGTCTGCAGAGAGTCGCACGTGGCGGGAGGGTGGCCCGCGTGTGGGTGAGGAGCAGGGAGGAAGGCTGCAGGGGCGAGGCCTTGGAGATTCTGCTCCAGTTTGGCCTGCAGGCAGTGGAGAACCCTGGATTCCTTTCAAGCAGGGAAGCGATGGGACCACACACAAACTCAGGTCCGGGTACCCGATTTCGCAGCCAAGCCAATCAGTGAGAAGTCAGGGTTGCAGCAAGGAAAGAGGTTTATGATCAAGAGGCGGCCAGACAAGGAGGTGGGCGTAAAACTCAAACCCGCCTCCTCAAAGGGAAAACAAAACGTTGGGGCGTTTTTATCTGGGGTTGGGGTAGGGGTGGGACCAGGAGAGCGCTGGGGGTGAAGCTTGAAGAGTCCTCTGCTCAGGTGCGACTGTCACTCGTATTTCTTCGTGGGTCACAAGTGCGAAGTCAGTGGGGTTCGACGCGTTGCACGCCGAGGATCTCTGTCCGTGACGCGGAAAGTGGGCGATCCGTCATTTCGGCTGGTCCAAGCCTCTGCACGATGTCCGCTCGGGCGGGGTCCGGGGGGGCTGCCATCAAGCTGCTCTCTGATCTGCCGTCTTCCTGTTGTTCTGCAAAACAACCTCAGAAACTTTGGTTACTTTCTCGCCCACGTCCACCCCTGTGGGGGCCGGGCACCGTGGTGTCAGTAACGGCAGGGTTTTCCTCTTGGGTCACCCTCCCAACAGTGTGGAGGATGGGTTCAAGCGGGGAGGGGGGGGTGCGGTGTGCCAGGAGGCCAGCCGGCAAGATCAGTAAGGAGTCTACTGGGCTGGTTGCGTGCAAGAGACAGGAAGGCATGCGGCAGAGCAGCGGGGACGGCAAAGACGGGAAGGCGCTCGGCTCCCTTTGGGAGTCGGTAGGCTGCCAAGTGGGTGAGACAGAGAGCTCAAGCGTGGCCCTGAGGCCTCTCGCTCTCGGGGGGGGGGGGGGGCGGGGATGAGATGGGCAGAGGTTTTCTGAGGTGATGAAAGGAAGGTAAGAGGAGGGGGAGGGTTCTTTTGGAGGATACCGGGCTCCCTTTTGGACGTGTCGGTTTTGAGAAGCCTTTGGACATCCCGAGAGGTGCGTCCAGCAGACAGTTAGAGAAAGCAGCGTGGAGTCAGGGGCAGGGTGACGTCAGTCGTACGCACTCAGAAGCCCTGGGCATCCGGGGGGCGAGTCGAATCGTAGGAGAGCGCATGAGCTTGCTCTGAGACCCGAGGGGTTCCTGTTCCCTGAAGACCATGCCTTGCCTTCGAGAACAGAACCCTTGGAGAAGTGGTCGGGAGGAGAAGCCGCAGAGGAAAGGGAGACAGAGGGGTCTGAGGTTAGGAAGGGCACCTGGGGAGGGGGCCATCCCCCAGAGAAAGAGGGTGGAGAGAACTTGCAGAGACTGAAGGCGTGGGCAGCATTCCTCAGACACCACAGAGAGTTTAGGAAGACGAAGGAACCGAAGGGCGTGCCCTGGCCTCTTGCTAGGACGGGACGGCGACGAGATTTGGGGAGTCTTTCGAGGAGCCGGTGAGAGACGAGGCGATGACTGGATGGCTGACGAGGAGTCGAGGTCTTTTGGCAGCAGCTTAGCCGTGAAAGGTAGAGAGAGAAGGCGGTGGTGGAGGAGCGGAAAGGAGAGGTGTGGATGCTGGGAGAGACTTGGGTGTGCTCAGCGGCTTAAGGAAAGAAAGAGACGGGCCGAAGAGAAAGCAGCTGGCAAACTGAGGGAACGAGATCTTTGGGGGAGGCTGAGCAGACGGTTCCCAGGGCACCCCACGTGGAGCCAGGACCCTGGAACTGCCAAGCTGAATCCCTCTTCCTGGAAAACCAAAGGGAAAGGGGAGGGGTGGGTGGAGAGAAATAGAGGGACGTTCAAACGGGGGTGGGGGGTGGTGCGGGGAAACGGAGAGTTCTTGACTAGCTGGCCTCTGATCTCTTCGGGTACCGAACGGGTATGAGGACGATCCCGCTTGAGGCAGGCGATGGAGATGATTTGGAGGGGCTGTTGAGGAAACGGGGCGGGGTGGGGGTGGGGGGTTGACCACGGCCCTCTGATGGGCTTGGGGGCGGAAGCGGCTTCCATGCCCATCGCGAGGCGCCGGTTCAGTCAGTCGGTGTCCATCCGGACCACAGACCACAGACCCCTGCTTTGGAAAACAACAAGAAGCAGTTCGGAGTGGATTCCAAGATGGCGCCGTGAGTAGTCCTCTTTGTCTCTCGCCCTTCGAGTCTACAATTATTTGGACACTTATCGCTTGACAAAGGATATCCAGACAGCATCTCAGGACGTCTGAGACACCCACGCGACTATACATCGGAAGGCGGACGGACTTTCCTCCGGGAGGATGTGGAAATAGATGAAAACTCTCCGACCCCGACGGGCAGCCTAGTACCCGCAAGCGGCTTTCTTCCAACGGACGCCCCCAGAGGATCCACACACATCTAGGGCAGGAGCGAGAACACAACAGAGGAGCGACGGTGGAAACAGGTGACCAGAACCCTACTTAAACCCCCTGCAATTACTCCTAAACGCAGAGGGAAACTTTGGAGTTGCACACCTGAGCCCGCGGGGAGAGTCTCTCCCCGCCATTGGCGGGGAGACCCAGCCTGGTGCTCGGGGCGCCCGGAGGGTCCCAGAGAGACGCCCGCCCCGGGGGACTAGGGATTGCCGGAGATCTCGGAGAGGACCGGGGCGGGGGAACTTTCAAAGGCGCATCCGGCGACCCGGTGGGGAAGCGCCGGAGCTCCGCCAGGCAGCAGACAAAACTCTCTGTCTGCCGGTAGCAGAGGGGCCACGCTGAGCACTCAGGGCTCCCGGCAGAGGCCCGGAGAGAAGCCCAGAGGGCGGGGCGACCCCCAGCTGCCATTGCCCGCCCCGGGGGACTAGGGATTGCCGGAGATCTCGGAGAGGACCGGGGCGGGGGAATTTTCAAAGGCGGGTCCGGCGACCCGGTGGAGAAGCGCCGGAGCTCCGCCAGGCAGCAGACAAAACTCTCTGTCTGCCGGTAGCAGAGGGGCCACGCTGAGCACTCAGGGCTCCCGGCAGAGGCCCGGAGAGAAGCCCAGAGGGCGGGGCGACCCCCAGCTGCCGTTGCCCGCCCCGCGGGACTAGGGATTGCCGGAGATCTCGGAGAGGACCGGGGCGGGGGAACTTTCAAAGGCGGGTCCGGCGACCCGGAGGGGAAGCGCCGGAGCTCCGCCAGGCAGCAGACAAAACTCTCTGTCTGCCATTAGCAGAGGGGCCACGCCCAGCATTCAGGGCTCCCGGCAGAGGCTCGGACAGAAGCCCAGAGGGCGGGGCGACCCCCAGCTGCTGTTGCCCGCCCCGTGGGACTAGGGATTGCCGGAGATCTCGGAGAGGACCGGGGCGGGGGAACTTTCAAAGGCGGGTCCGGCGACCCGGAGGGGAAGCGCCGGAGCTCCGCCAGGCAGCAGACAAAACTCTCTGTCTGCCGGTAGCAGAGGGGCCACGCTGAGCATTCAGAGCTCCCGGCAGAGGCCCGGAGAGAAGCCCAGAGGACGGGGCGACCCCCAGCTGCCGTTGCCCACCCGGTGAGGCTAGGGATTGCCGGAGATCTCGGAGAGGACTGGGGCTGGAGAGAGTTCCAGAGACCCAGCTTAGTAGCCTAGGGGGAAACCCTACAGGCTCACAGAAGCCTTAGGGAAAGCCTCTGCACAGCACCAGTAGAAGGCACCCAGCCGCCAGCCACAAGGCTGGAAGACCCCAGGGCAAAAGCAGCATAGCTAGGTGTACTAACCACAGACTGTAGAAGATGCCAATAGCTCTCCTGCGACCCATAGAGGACAAGTGAGATTTGGTGGGTGCCGACAGCAACGGAGCGACAAATATAAGTGATCCCACCCCTGGCCGCTGGAAAAGCCCATAACACCGTTGCAGACCCCAAGGAGAGAGCGCATCTAGGTGGGCAACAACAGTAGGCCCCTGCAGCCTGAAGCCCCCCGTGACGGCCCCCACGGCAGAGGAGGGAATCCAAAGGGCCACTGTGGCTACGAAGAGGGGCCCAGGCCCAGTTAGCAACTACGGACAGGGTTCCTGGTTGGTGAAGTATAAACAGCTGCTCCCCCCACCGCAGCAGCTGAAACAAGTGAAAGGAGCAACTAAACTCTATCTCCATGCGGAGGCACAAATCAACATCATCAAGCAATATGAAAAAATACATTAAATCTCCAGAACAGAAAGAAAGTAACAAATACACAGAAAACAATCCCAAAGAAAATGAGATATATAACCTAAATGATGATGACTTCAAAACAGCCATCATTAAAATACTCACTGAGTTAAGAGAGAATTCTGACCGACAACTCAACGAGTTCAGGAGCTATGTCACAAAAGAGTTTGATACGATAAAGAAGAACCAAACAGAAATATTGGAAATGAAGAACACAATAGAGGAGATTAAGAAAAATCTAGATGCTCTGAACAGTAGGGCCGATAATATGGAGGAAAGAATTAGCAATGTGGAAGATGGCAATATAGAATTGTTGCAGGCAGAGGAGGAGAGAGAAGCAAGACTTAAAAGAAATGAAGAAACTCTCCGAGAATTATCAGACACAATTAGGAGATGCAACGTAAGGATTATAGGTATACCAGAGGGAGAAGAGAAGGAGAAAGGGGCAGAAAACCTATTCAAAGAAATAATGGCTGAGAACTTCCCAAATCTGGTGAGGGAGATGGATCTTCAGGTGACAGAAGCCAATAGATCTCCAAACTTTATCAATGCAAGAAGACCAACTCCACGGCATATAGTAGTGAAGCTAGCAAAAGTCAACGACAAGGAGAAAATATTAAGGACAGCCAGGCAAAAGAAACTAACCTACAAAGGAACCCCCATCAGGCTATCAGCAGATTTCTCAGCAGAAACTTTACAGGCTAGAAGAGAGTGGAATGATATATTCAAAAATCTGAAGGACAAAAACCTACAGCCGAGAATTCTCTACCCAGCGAAAATATCCTTCAAATACGATGGAGAAATAAAAACTTTCCCAGATAAACAAAAATTAAGGGAGTTCATTGCCACAAAACCTCCTCTTCAGGAAATCCTCAGGAAAACCCTCATTCCTGAAAAATCCAAAAAAGGAAAGGGGCTACAAAACCAAGAGCAGAGGAGATAAGTAGAAGGACAACAACAGAGAGTAGCAGCTCTACATCAGAACAGATTAAACCATGGGACGAGAAACAAAGGAAACTGAAGAAAACCGGAAAACAAGACACAAAATGGTAGTGGTAGGTCCCCACGTCTCAATAATCACTCTAAATGTAAATGGATTGAACTCCCCAATCAAAAGACACAGAGTGGCAGGATGGATCAAAGAACAAGATCCAACAATATGCTGCCTCCAGGAAACACACCTCAGCCCCAAAGACAAACACAGACTCAGAGTGAAGGGATGGAGAACAATACTCCAAGCTAATAATCAACAAAAGAAAGCAGGTGTCGCTATACTAATATCAGACAAGGTAGATTTCAAAGCAAAACAGATAAAGAAAGACAAAGAGGGACAGTATATAATGATAAAAGGGACTCTCCACCAAGAAGACATAACACTTATAAATATATACGCACCCAACACAGGAGCACCAAAATTTGTAAAGCAACTCTTAATAGAACTAAAAGAAGACATCAACAACAATACAATAATAGTAGGGGACCTCAACACACCATTAACACCAATGGACAGAACATCCAGACAGAAAATCAACAAGGAAATAATAGAATTAAATGAAAAATTAGACCAGATGGACTTAATAGATATATATAGAACACTTCATCCAAAAACAGCAGGTTACACATTCTTCTCAAGTGCACATGGAACATTCTCAAGGATTGACCATATTTTGGGAACCAAAGCAAACATCAATAAATACAAGAGAGTTGAAATAATATCAAGCATCTTTTCTGATCATAACGCTATTAAACTAGAAATCAACTACAAGAAAAAAGCAGAGAAAGGTGCAAAAATGTGGAGACTAAACAACACGCTTCTCAACAAACAATGGATCATTGAAGAAATTAAAGAAGAAATCAAATATTATCTGGAGACAAATGAAAATGAGAACACGACATACCAAATCATTTGGGATGCAGCAAAAGCAGTCCTAAGAGGGAAATTCATCGCAATACAGGCTCACCTCACTAAACAAGAAAAAGCTCACGGAAGCAACCTCAAACGACACCTAACAGAACTAGAAAAAGAAGAACAAACAAGGCCCAGAGTCAGTAGAAGGAGGGAAATAATAAAAATAAGAGCAGAAATAAACGATATTGAAACAAAAAAGACAATAGAAAGGATCAATGAAACAAAGAGTTGGTTCTTCGAAAGAATTAACAAAATTGACAAACCCCTAGCCAGACTCACCAAGAAAAGAAGAGAGAAATCGCAAATTAATAAAATCAGGAATGACAGAGGAGAAATCACAACAGATACCAATGAAATACAAGAGATCATAAGAGAATACTATGAAAAACTATATGCCAACAAATTGAACAACCTGGAAGAAATGGACAAATTCCTAGACTCCTACAATCTCCCCAAACTGAATCAGGAAGAAATGGAGAATCTGAATAGACCAATCACAAGTAAGGAAATAGAAACGGTAATCAAAAACCTCCCCAAAAATAAGAGTCCAGGACCAGACGGCTTCTCTGGAGAATTCTACCAAACATTCAAAGAAGACTTAATACCTATTCTCCTCAAACTGTTCCAGAAAATTGAGAAAGATGGAGAACTCCCTAACACATTCTATGAAGCCAACATCACTCTGATCCCCAAACCTGACAAGGACAACACAAAGAAGGAGAACTACAGGCCGATATCACTGATGAACATAGATGCAAAAATCCTCAACAAAATTTTGGCTAACCGATTACAGCAATACTTCAAAAAGATTATACACCATGATCAAGTGGGATTTATACCAGGGACACAGGGATGGTTCAACATCCGCAAGTCAATCAACGTGATACACTACATCAACAAAATGAAAACCAAAAACCACATGATCATCTCAATAGATGCAGAGAAAGCATTCGACAAGATCCAACACCCATTTATGATAAAAACCCTCAGTAAAATGGGTATAGAAGGAAAGTACCTCAACATAATAAAGGCCATATATGATAAACCCACAGCCAACATCATACTCAATGGACAAAAGCTGAAAGCCATCCCTCTGAGGACAGGAACAAGACAAGGGTGCCCACTTTCACCACTCCTATTCAACATAGTTCTGGAGGTGCTGGCCAGAGCAATTCGGCAGGAAAAAGAAATAAAAGGAATCCAAATAGGTAACGAAGAAGTAAAACTCTCGTTGTTTGCAGACGACATGATCTTATACATAGAAAACCCCAAAGAATCCACAGAAAAACTATTAGAAATAATCAACAACTACAGCAAAGTAGCAGGGTATAAAATTAACGTGCATAAATCAGTAGCATTTCTATACACTAACAATAAACTAACAGAAAAAGAACTCAAGAACTCTATCCCATTCACAATCGCAACGAAAAGAATAAAATACCTTGGGATAAACTTAACCAAGGAAGTGAAGGATCTATACAATGAAAACTACAAGACTTTCTTGAAAGAAATAGGCGATGACATAAAGAGATGGAAAAACATTCCTTGCACATGGATTGGAAGAATAAACATAGTTAAAATGTCCATACTACCTAAAGCAATATACAGGTTCAATGCTATCCCAATCAGAATCCCAAGAACATTCTTCACAGAAATTGAACAAACAATCCTAAAATTCATATGGGGCAACAAAAGACCGCGAATTGCTAAAGCAATCCTGAGCAAGAAAAACAAAGCCGGCGGAATCACAATCCCCGATTTCAAAACATACTACAAAGCTACAGTGATCAAAACAGCATGGTACTGGTACAAAAACAGGTCCACAGATCAATGGAACAGAATTGAAAGCCCAGAGATAAAACCACACATCTATGGACAGCTAATCTTCGACAAAGGAGCAGAGGGCCTACAATGGAGAAAAGAAAGTCTCTTCAACAAATGGTGCTGGGAAAACTGGACAGCCACATGCAAAAGATTGAAAATTGACCATTCTTTTTCACCACACACCAAAATAAACTCAAAATGGATCAAAGACCTAAAGATTAGGCCTGAGACAATAAGTCTTTTGGAAGAGAATATAGGCAGTACACTCTTTGACATCAGTTTCAAAAGAATCTTTTCGGACACTGTAACTCCTCAGTTGAGGGAAACAATAGAAAGAATAAACAAATGGGACTTCATCAGACTAAAGAGCTTCTTCAAGGCAAGGGAAAACAGGATTGAAACAAAAAAACAGCTCACTAATTGGGAAAAAATATTTACAAGCCACTTATCCGACAAAGGGTTAATCTCCATAATATACAAAGAACTCACACTGCTTAACAACAAAAAAACAAACAACCCGATCAAAAAATGGGCAGAGGACATGAACAGACATTTCTCAAAAGAAGATATGAATATGGCCAATAGACACATGAAAAGATGTTCATCATCGCTAATCATCAGGGAAATGCAAATCAAAACTACACTAAGATATCACCTTACCCCCGTTAGATTGGCAAAAACATCCAAAACCAAGAACGACAAATGTTGGAGAGGTTGTGGAGAAAGAGGAACCCTCATACACTGTTGGTGGGAATGCAAACTGGTACAGCCACTATGGAAAACAGTATGGAGATTTCTCAAAAAGTTAAAAATAGAAATACCCTATGACCCAGCCATCCCATTACTGGGTATCTATCCTAAGAACCTGATATCAGATATCTCAAGAGTCCGTTGCACCCCTATGTTCATCGCAGCATTATTTACAATAGCCAAGACGTGGAACCAGCCTACATGCCCAGAAACTGATGATTGGATAAAGAAGATGTGGTATATATACACAATGGAATACTACTCAGCCATAAAAAAAGACGAAATTGGCCCATTCACAACAATGTGGATGGACCTCGAGGGCATTATGTTAAGCGAAATAAGTCAGTCAGAGAAAGACGAACTCTATATGACTCCACTCATAGGTGGAAATTAGCATATTGATAAGGAGATCTGATCGGTGGTTACCAGGGAAAAGGGGGGGTGGGGGGAGGGTACGGAGGGGGAAGTGGTGTACCCACAACATGACTAACAAAAATGTACAACTGAAATCTCACAAGGTTGTAATCTATCATAACATTAATAAAAAAAAAAAAAAAAAAAAAGAAGCAGTTCGTAAACCCTTGCAAAGATCTCTGAGGTCTGGTGACTGGCTTTGCAACCCAAAGCGAGTCAGGGAATAAGATCCTCCCGTGCTTAGGAGTTTTCCTCTCTGTCCCAGAGGCCGCAGAGCACCCGAGGGCGGTTTCCCAGGCAGTGGAAAGAGGAGGAGGACCGAGCCGGGGGAAAGCAAGCTTTCCTCGTGAAGTTTGGATGCCCGCTGCACGTTGGTGCCCTTCCCCTTTCTTCCTACTGTCCCGGGAGTGGGCGCCCTCGCGCGCTTTCTGATGCTGCAGCACTAAGGCAAGTGAGGTTCCCGCTCCCCGAGGGAAAGCTCAATAAACGCCCCCCTCCCCCCGCCCCCACCCTTCCCACCCCCCCCAGTCTTCCCACACCCCCAGCCCCCACCCGCCCGCAACCCCCCCACCTCCCAGACCCAACCCCCACCCCCCCACCCCACGCCCCCCAGCTCCTCCCAGACGGTGACAGCGTGACAAACAGAATCGGAAGCGTCCTTGGCCCACAGCCTGCGATCCCACCCGTGCCGCGCCTGCTCTCCAGAGAAGTGACGTCCGTCCGCTTTAAGGTGGGTGGCTACCTGCAGCGACACCCTTTTGAAAGCGCGAACCATAGCTATTTCTTTGAAAGCTCCAGTGAAGCCGCAGAGAAACCTGTGAGCTTTAGCACAAGGCCACTTTGTGCTAAGGAACCCGCAGCGAGGGACCGGCTTTCCTGAAAGCGCCGTCGTCTCCTCTGCGGCTTGGGGAGCCTCTAGGGCTTGGACAGGCCTTGGAGCAGCCCGGCAGCACTCTTGGCGGGTGGCAGCAGCCAAGGTGTGCCGGTGGGCACGACGTCGGTCACGGCGTCTAAGAGAAGGTGCCCAGACCCGCCGGTTCCGGGGCCGGGTGGGTCGATGAGAGACACGGCTGGGGAGCAGGGATTCCCGTCCGATCTTCTGGGGGTGGCTGCGAGGGCGGTTCTCAGAAGAGCTGGCACGTTCTTAGGCAGTGTCTTCCTGGCGGGTGCTCCGGGACGCTTCCTGGGCTGAGCGGGGAGCTGTCGTGGTGGAGAAGCTCCCTGAGACTCAGCTTCTAGAAAGTTCACGAAAAGCTCCGAGAAGGAACTCTTGAGCTCGGGTTGCTGGTTGGGTCTCCGAGGAGGAGGCGTGTCGGGGGCACTGCGGGATCCGAGCCGCCCGGTCACCCATCCGGTAAGGCCGCCCTGCTCTTCCTGCAGCAACTGCTCCATGGCCTCCCTTTCCACACCCAGGGTGCTTCCCATCCGTCGGAACGCTTCCCGGCGTTCGTGTCTGGCGCTTTGCAAGGCGTCCGTGAAGAGCTTTCTCAGGAGGGCCTTGTCTGCTTTTCCTTCCAGGGTGCTCACTAAGTCGGTCCACTTCTTTTGGACGTCCTCCAGCACTTCCCGTCGGGCCTCGTCTTGTCGCTGCAGTCCTCCGATCTGCTCCTCCTGCAGGCGCGAGGCGGCTTGCGCTCTCTCCAGCCGTCCCTGCAGCGACCTCAGCTTCCCTTCCAGGCCGTCTGCCTTTTGCATCCATTCGGCCAGGACCACCTTCAGGTTGGCCAGGGCTCCGGCCTGCTGCTTCTCTGCTTCCCGGGAGGCGGACAGCTGGAGGGCAGTCTCCTCTTTCTGCTGGGTGACCGCAGTCAGTTGTTCCTGCAGGGACCCGACCCGGGCAGCGGCCCGCTGGCTCGCCTTCTGCATGGCGTGGGAAGATGACAGGAGCCTCTCCTCTAGCGCCGTGACTTTCCTCCTGAGTTGAGCCGCTCTGTCTTCTGCCAGCCGCGCTGCCCGGAGATGCCAGTCTTCGCATTCTGAAGCCTGCGTCCGAGACCTCCCCAGCTCCTGGCCTAAGCGCGCTCCCTTGTCGCGCAAAAGGCGAACCTCCTCCCGCAGGGCGCACTTTTCCACTCGTTCCTGTCTCAGCGCCAGCGCCGCCTCATCTCTCTCGTGCTGAAAGACAATGCTCTTTTCCTGCATGGAGGTCACTGCATTGAGAAGCTGGCTCAATTCCCCAGCCCGGCCCTCTTCTTTTTCTCTCAGGAGGCACTCAAAAGCCAGAGCCTTCTTCTTCACGGAGACGCATTCGAATTCCTTCTCCCTCAGCATCGTAGAGAGGCGCCTGTTCGTCTCTTGTAAGGCTTGGTTTTCGGTGTCCTTCTCCCTGGACCTTTCCAGCAGTTTTGCATTCTCCCGTTTGACTTGGCACGCATCCGCTTCCAGATGGACTATCCTCTCCTTCAGGTTTGTCACCGCCTG
>NW_027222179.1:0-7500 GCF_041296265.1 Equus caballus
GATCGGCCCTCACAGAGCTGACGCCTGTTGCCAATCTTCCTCTTCTTTCTGCTTGAGGGAGAGCGGGCCCGAGGTAACACCTGCGCCCCACTTCCTTGATCTTGCGGACGGGATGCCACCACAGCCCGGAGTGAGGAGCGGTGGAGGTCCACGCCCGGGATCTGAACCCGAGGACCCCAGGCTGCCGAAGCTGAGTGCAGGAGCTTAACCACTATGCCGCCGTGCCGCCGTCCCCTGTCAAAGCTTTTAATAAAGCACGAGACGTGTTCCTCGATAGACCCAAAGGTCTTTTCGTTTCCGTATCCTCACAAACCCAAAGTAGATAAACTTCTATTTAGCCACTCACGTCTCAGGTTCTATCTTACTCGGAAATGATCTACATCGTCAAGGAAATTGTTTTTGTCTTAAGTTTGGCACCCGAGCTAACGACTGTTGCCAATCTTCCGTTTTTGTTTCCCCCCCCCCCGCGATTTTTCTCCCCAAATCCCCCCCATGACATAGTTGTCTATCTTAGTTGAGGGCCGTTCTAGTTGTGGCATGTGGGACGCCGCCTCCACACGGCCCGACGAGCGGTGCCGTGTCCGTGCCTGGGATCTGAACGGGCAAAACCCTGGGCCGCCGAAGGGGAGCGTGTGAACTTAACCACTCGGCCACGGGGCTGCCCCCGTCCGTGGACTTTTTTATCACCTGATTTCACCTCGCAAAACTTCAAAGCTTCAAGTTATCAGAGAGGTTTGGGAAGTTGTTTTTATTTATTTAATTAATTTATTTTTCGAGGAAGACGAGCCCCGAGCTGACACCTGCTGCCAATTCTCCTCTTTTTGCCCCGGGAGAGTGGTCCCGAGCTAACATCCGTGCCCATCCTCCTCCCGTTGATAGGCGGGACGCCAACCACAGCGTGGCTCACCAAGCGGCGCCACGTCCGCACCCCGGATCCGAACCGGCGAACCCCTGGCCGACAAAACGGAACGTGCGAACTTAACTGCTGTGCCGCCGGGCTGGCCCTTCGGGAAGTTCTTTTCAGGACACGGGCCATAAACTAGAATCACCGCTACAGGTTTATCGGAGCGACATCAGCGTTCGTGGTGGATTGAGTCGTCCCCTCTGTCTCTCCCCTCCAGGGGACAACCAAAGGGACGTCTATCGACCCACCCACCAAGGATTCCCCCCCCCCCCGCATGGCACAGCAGGATGCCTGAGAGATCCACGCAGCCCTACAGCGGCAAGTCACATTCGCACAGTCAAAATTCAATGGCAGAGGGGGCTGGCCCCGTGGCCGAGTGGTTAAGTTCGCACGCTCCGCTGCAGGCGGCCCAGTGTTTCGTGGGTTCGAATCCTGGGCGCGGACATGGCACTGTTCATCAGACCACGCTGAGGCAGCGTCCCACATGCCACAACTAGAAGAACCCACAACGAAGAATACACAACTATGTACCGGGGGGCTTTGGGGAGAAAAAGGAAAAAATAAAATCTTTAAAAAAAAAATTCAATGGCAGAGACAAAACGTTAAGGTCAGCGAGAGGGAAGAGAATAACCGGCCCAGGAGCAACAGTGTGAAGAACATGGAGAAGACGGGTCCTAGACGCCGGGGTCCCCGGAGCAGCAATTTCATCAGAGGCCCGCGAACGTCCACGATCTCCACACCACGTTTATGGCCGACTGCGTGTGTGGGTCCTTTGGAATCGACCAGGCTACCGTCTGGGCCACTTTGGGACATCGTGTCTAGCTGCCCCGAGCGGTGGAGCTGTCGTTCGAGTGTAAGATGGGGCCCGTCCGGGGAGAGCATGGGGACGGGGAAAGGGAGGCCGCGGGAAGTCACAGAGTCTGAGGTGTTCGGGGGAGACCGACTCTTCTAAAGTGGAGGCGGTAGAAGGAGAGCAGCAGGATTTTTGGATTTTTGTTCTCTCTGTTAGGTATCTGGGTCCGGAGGAGAGTGGGGCGGGGGGGGATGGTTGTGGTGGTGGTGGTGGTGGTGGGTGTGAGGCTGAGGCAGGGCTGGTGTTTCCTTTCCGGGTCAGGTGAAAGAGCTCCTCCAGTGGAGGTTTTGGACAAGGGGTCTGGTCTGGCAGGATGGGAGGTTGCGGGTCGAGCCACAGGGGAATCTGTCGTAGCTCAGACTCGGGCCTTTGAAGAAATAGACAGAGAGAGGAGTTTTGCTCTGTCTGTCACCGCAGCCGGCACCTCAGGAGCAACAACAGAAGGCTTCCCGAATGAGTGAAGGGGCAGGAGCCAGCGTGCCCCGTGCCTCTCTCAGCCCTGCGCCGGCAGGGAAGGAAGCAGGCAGGCAGGCAGGCAGGCAGGCCTCAGGGCTACTCCCGTCCTACTGCCCGGTGGTCCCTGTCCCGGCCCCGCCCCCACTCTCCCCCTGACCCTCACCGCTCCCCAGCCCTCTTGTCAGCCAGAGAGGCGATGGGGGGGGCGGGGCGGTCCCAGAACAAGTTTCCTCTCATCCACCATCATCTTGCCACCCTGACGACTTGGCCCGAGATCCTGCCTAGGCTGTAGCCGTGTGTGGTTTTCCTGTGGACAAGGGGGCCGGTTCACCATTTCGGAGGAAACCCCTAGCCTTCCACTGCCGAGTCGAGTCGGTGGGACTCGCCAGCCTGGGAGGGGGGAGGGGGGAGGGGAGGTCAGGCCCATTCATTCCGACGGGCCTGGTGTCAGGGCTTCATTCAAGTGCAGGAAGCTCTCTCCCATGGCCTCGGGCTCTTTTCCATTGAACGGCTTTCTTCAATTCCCCCACCCTTAGGCCGCAGTCCGCCAAGGGCCGGGAGGCAGGGAGGGAAGATGTTGGGGCAGGGTGGCTGTCTGAGAAACTCGCCTCGTCTGGGGCAGAAAGAGTGCCCCCCTCCTTTCTCTAACCCTACTAGACTGCTTGAGGATCACGGACGGTTTGGCTCATCGATGAGCCCTGCGTTATGGGCCCGGCAAGCAAACTCCTAACTGGCAACCCGCTGCTCTAGGCGTGTGTGGGTTTTTTGATCATTCACCTTCAAGTTCGCACGACATTGGTCCGTGTCCCCCGCCCCAGCTTCCCATGGGAAATCCTCCGTCTCTTTCCACAGACTCACTGGCGACTTCACACAGCGCCTGCCTCCTCCTCCTCCTCCTCCTCCTCCTCCTCCTCCTCCTCCTCCTCCTCTGAAGGGGCTGACCCCGTGGCCGAGCGGTTGAGTTTGCACGCTCCGCTTCAGCGGCCCGGGGCTTCAAAGGTTCGGATCCTGGGCTCGGACACGGTACCGCTCATCAAGCCACGCTGAGGTGGCGTCCCACACGGCAGAACCAGAGGGACCCTCAAAGAGAATATACAACTAGGTACTGGGGTGCTCTGGGGAGAAGAAGAAGAAGGAGGAGGAATAAAAAGAAAAGATAAGATTGGCAATGAGCTCGGGTGCCGGTCTTTAAAAAAAAAAAAAAAAAAAGAGGAAGAAAGATGGACAAACAGGAACGAATCCCACTGACGGCACCTCCAAATGGTGGGGGGTAGGGGTGTGGGGGGGGTGGGGAGTGGCATCATCGGGCCAATGGTGACTCTAAGTCGTGATCCCGCGGTTGTGTTATTTGATATTTTATCGAATCGATTTATTATTTTATTTTTGAGGAAGATGAGCCCTGAGCGAACATCTGCCGCCAATCCTCCTCTGTCGGCCGAGGAAGACTGGCCCTGAGCTGACATCCGTGCCCATCCCCCTCTACTTTCCAGGTGGGATGCCTGCCATAGAGTGTCTCGCCAAGCGGTGCTGGGTCCTGCGCCCGGGATCCGGACCGGCGAACCCGGGGCCGGCGGAGCGGAACGTGCGAACTTCACCGCTGCGCCACCGGGCCGGCCCCCGGAGTTGTTTTAAAAATCCAGTAAGGGGCTGGCCCCGTGGCCGAGTGGTTAAGTTCGCGCGCTCCGCTGCAGGCGGCCCAGTGTTTCGTCGGTTCGGATCCCGGGCGCGGACACGGCACTGCTCATCAAACCACGCTGAGGCGGCGTCCCACATGCCACCGCTAGAAGGACCCACAACGAAGAACACACAACTATGTACCGGGGGGCTTTGGGGAGAAAAAGGAAAGACAAAAAATAAAATCTTCAAAACTCCAATAAAACTTTGAGTGAAGACGACGAGGAGGATGCGAAACGTATCTCACGCCTCCGAGCCGAGCCGTCCGTTTAGGAAGGGGGACGAGGACCCTTTGTAAGCGATGTCCCTTTTTAAGCACCATTCTAAACCACAGAACAGAACTCCCTCTCCTCGACCCGGAGCGACCCGGAGCGAGGAGGTTCCTGGGTGTGTCAGAGAGGGCCACGTCCTCTGCAGCACGAACGAACCGCCAGGGTTCGGCCACGGGAAAGAATTTCTTCCTCTCCAGGTGGACTAAAAGTCGCCGACGGCAGCGGGCGTAGGTGCTATCCTTCCCGTCCAGGAAAGGCAGGGAGAACTTCAGCCGTGAAGAGAAGGAGGTCTTCCTCACTCCCCGTTTCGGGAGGGCCCCTTTGGCAGGGGAGTTTTGTCTCCTGATTTCAAGTCAGGAAGAAAAGGGAGAGAGAGAGAGAGTGTCCTTCTCGTGTCAGGTCGGTCTGAGGGGGACCTCCTCTGGTTTCCTCCCTTCCCAGGGAAGGCCGTTCGCTCCTTCTTCTAGAAAAAGCTCCCAAAGCACCACCGCCCAGGATGGTTGACCTACGCCCATCGTCCCTCCTTTCCCAATCATTTCTACCGCGACAGAGGGACAGAGGCCCCGGCCCCATCCCCATCCCCACCCCCACCCCCATCGCCTGCCTCCTTGATGGCCAAAGGAGCTGCCTCTGAGAATGGAACGGGGCTTGGAAACCTTCTAGAGGGGTGACTCTCACCTGCCTGCCTGCTGGGAAAAGCACCCACGCTGTCCATCGGACTGCTCTTTTGGGCAAACGTAGGCGTGCCACGTAGCGATCGACAGCTATGGCGGGGGGGCGGGGGCGGGGTGGCGTGGTGGTGCCCAGGATCCACGACACGTGACGGCTGCGGAGCACGACAGCCCTAAGACCTTGAGGGAGACGGGGTGGCGCGTGAATCCTTTCGGAACGAGAACGACAGGAAACGCTGACGGGGACGTGTTCTCGTCTCGAGAACACACCAACGCCTCGCACGGTGTCTGACCCGGGGTGCCTCTGACTTTTGTCATCAGAGAAGATCCTGTCGACCGCCCCTCACGCTTTGGGGAAAAGGGGAGAGGGACTCGGTAGCACGGGAGAAGCCATCCATCCGCCCTTCCTTTCCGTCTTCACGGCTCCTTCTCGTGGAAAACGAGGAAGCCGTCCGGAGGAACGGAACACTGACCCGGGCCAAAGCGTGGCCCAGCCTGAGCCTCCAAAACCTTCTGCTAAGTGAGAGGTGCCAGACATCCAAGGCGACCTACGTTGCGATTCCACACAGAGGAGAGAGCTAGAACGGTCCAACCCTAGAGGGCGACAGCAGATGGCGGCGGTGGTGGTGGTCGTGGTGAGGCAGATCCGGGAGTGGGGCCGTTTTTTCTTTCGGAGGGAGGGGATGGAAACGGAAACCTTCTGGAAATAGATAGCCGTGACGGATGCGCCACCTTGGGGAGGGAGACTCCCGAAGGCCACTGGCTTGTGCCCCGTGGAAAGGATGGATTCGGTGGGATGGGAATTCTACCTCCGTGTAGAGCGTGTGGTAAACCACGAGGTGGGTGGGTGGGTGGATGGCCTCCCTGCCTCGCCTCCACCTAGACGTCCACACACAGAGACCGACGAGGGAGGGAGGGAGGGAGAGAGACAAGGTGGACAGAGGCCAAGGCCGAGGCCGAGGCAGTGAGCGAGTAAGTGATCGACCCTGGCCATAGGGATTCCTCAGAGGGCGTCTCTTGGCTCCCCAAACGAAGAATGTGTGTGGAGATCGAGAAAGATCACCGACCTAGGAGAACCAGCAAGACTTCCTCACCCTCCAGAGAGCCGCTGGGCCCCTGCCGTCCCTGCCACCGCCACCCCTACCCCTCGCCTTTGGCAGCGACGCCAACGAAAGGCAGGCAGACGAGTGGGAGAGTCGTGTGGTGGTGTCCCCCAAGGAAGGTGGGTCCATGCCGACGAGCGGTCGTCGGCGTGTGGAAAAGCCAGAGGCGGGCTGACTAGAAGGAGGGCGTCCTGGGGGAAGGGGCCAGGGTGTGAGGGAGAGAGGCCTGTTTCTCTTCCCCTGTTGGTCCCAAGTCAGGGGCCCAAAGGAGGAAAGCTGTCCGTTCCTTTCCGACTCGGACGGTTCGGGCGGGACCGACCGATCCCCGCGGCGGCGCGGTCGGGGCTTTCTGGACCAGAACCCCTCTCTCCGTCGCCTTTCGACCACACACACGCTTTAGAGGCCAAGAGAAAATGGATCGGGTCTCTCTGTCTCTCTCCCTAGAAAACAAGGGCCGGGGGCCGAGCCCGTGGACGAGCGGTCAAGTACGCGCCCCCACCCCGACCCCCGGCTTCGACGGCCCAGGTTTTCACCGGTTCGGATCCTGGGCGCAGCCCCAGACCCAGCATCGCCCTTCAAGCCCACATAGCAGAAACCCGAAAGACCTACCACTGGAACCTACAACTATGGATGGACGGGACGGGACGGGACGGGGCGGGGCGGGGCGGGGCGGGGGTGGGGGGGGGCGGCTTTGGGGAGAAGGAAGAAAGAAAAAATAAAAGAAACACAAGGACGGTCATCGCGATAGTTCTTTCCACTTCCATCCATATGTTAACAGGACCCAAGTTTCCCGACCTCCATTTGGATGTATGTTAACTAAATGGAGAAGCTATTCAAAGGACTCCTCTAAAGAAGTCCACGTTCTTCTTTCTAAATGATAATGAAAATCATTGTCACCACCGCTCTTCCGACCCTCCATGTCCAGACGGCCTCCCGCCCCTCCCCCATCCCCAACTCCCGCCCCGCCCCGCCCCGCGCCGACCCCCGCCCCCCCCCCCCCCCCCGGCATTCGCCCCGCCCACCTTTCCCTCTCCACTCCTACCCCCCCGCCCCCCGCCGCCCGGGACACCACCCCCCGCACCCCCCCCCCCCCCCCATCCCGGCCGGGCCACCTGGTCGACCTCCTCGAACACTATATAAGAGGATGCCGGGCAGCCGGTGGCGCCCGACAAGCGGCCTCCTCACCGGCCGGACGGATCAGCCTCGCGGGGGCGGGCGATGGGGAGGCGTTCGTCCAGGTCAGGTCAGGTCGGGGGAGGGAGGATGCAGCGCCGGCCGGCCTGGTGCGTCGCCTGGTCCCGATCCACCCCGCGTCTCGTTTCTCGGGCCGGGACGAGTACAGGCGGGGAGGCCGACTCGGTCACGGAAAGCGGCCTTGGGGAGGTTTTGGCGAACGTCCCTGTCCCAGGGCCGTCTGCCGACTAGGGGACGGAGTCCTCCTCCATGCGCCTTCTCGCCCCCAGTCGGGCGGGTTGTGGGTCGCGCGGTCGACTTGGCCATTTCACCGGAGGCGTCCTGCCTGCCGGGGCTCCCTCCCTCGGGCCGGTGCGAGCGGTCCTCGGGCGGC
>NW_027222179.1:20000-26241 GCF_041296265.1 Equus caballus
CCGCGGGCCCGGCCCCACCGCCGGGGCCTACGTGAGGCGCCCCCGCCGCCGGGGGCCGCCCCGTCCACCCAGCCACCCGTCTGCCTGTCTGGTCTGCTCCGGGACCCACGTCCCGAGGGAACGCGCCCGAGAGCGGCGGCGGCCCCCACCCATGCCCGCACGCCACCACCGGCTGCGGCTCGGGACGGGAGCGAGCGGAGAGCCAGCCGCTCGCGGCGGGGCGGAGCCCGGACAGGGCCGGGCCCTCTCCCCACCCCAGCACGCGACGGGAGAACCACGCGCACGCTCGCGCACACGCGCGGCCCCGCGCCCAACGACGGCCCGGCCGGGCGTGACCCTCCCCCGACTCGGAGGGGGGAGGCGCCGGCCGCGGTAGGCAAAGAGCGGCTCTGCCCACGCGCCACGGTGGTGGCGTCCGTGGCTACTACGCGCAGAGGAGGGGGGTCCGGTACCCCAAGGCACCCTCTCGGATCGCTAGAGAAGGCTTTCTCACCGAGGGCGTGTCGCCCCCGCCCATCGTCCGCCATCGGGCCCACCAAGGCGCTTACAGACACCATGGCCACACAACGCAGGAGGGATCTGCGGTAGAGGTAAGGCCTAGAGCAAGTCGGAGCGTCCGTGGTCAGGGCCGCGAGCCCGCGCTGCCCCGGGCTCGCCATCTCCGGCCACACTGGGCTTAGCTAGGGATCTAAAAGGCCCCTGTGCGGCTCCCAAGTCAGTGCCTCCCCTCAGGCCGAGACCAAGGGAGGCAGAGACTGGGACGGAGGTGCCGATCAAACAGCACCTCCCAACCAAAGAGCCAGCATCACGCCGCTGGCTCGGCCCGCCACAATCACTCCCACACCCGCGTGGAAACCCCAGCAAGGGGAACACGCGGGCACGCGCCCGAGCCTGCCCGCCCCCACACGGCACGCCGTGGGGTGGGGGCGACGAGGCACCCGTCCCCCGCGAGGGGGACGGGCACGCCTCCCTTACCGACTCGACCCCCCGCTTCTCAGACACACCAGCGCAGCGGTCACCTGAGGAGGGCGACGGGAACAGGGAACGACACCGCCACTCGGCCTCGGGCGCCTGAGGGACGACCTGGAACACTCCAGGGGCACCGCCAACGGCCGGGGGAGCGCGCTCACGCGTCCAAGAAGGCGCGCGGCGCGGCGGCAACACGGCCCGCCCCACCGTGGGGAGGGCCGCCCGCGAGACACAGCCAAGAGGCACAGGCGGAGCATCCGCCGCGTCACGGAGACCCCGACACCGCCCACGCCACAAGGCACGGGGCGGGGGAGCGAGGTCGGGCCGGATTCCGCACCCCTGCCACCTCCCACACGCCACTCGCAGCGGGGGAGAACGGGCGAGGGGGCCCGCGGGCAGAGCGAGAAGAGCGGTCCCGTTCGCCATGAACGTCCGTCCCTCGTCTGGCACGGCTTAGGCCCGGCCCGGGAGAGCACAGCATCACCACATCGATCAGCAGCATAACGCGAGGGATCCCCGAGCAAGGGAAGGCCGGCGAGGACAGCCAGCGGAGGAGCCTGCTTCAGCCTCACCGGCCCCCCTCCTCCTCTAGCAAGCGCGGGCGACGACCCCAGGACGAGAACGCCTGACACGCACTGGCACGGAGCCGGCGGGACGGGGTAAGTCGCGACCGCACCCGGGTGCCGGCGGCAGGGAGTGCACGTGGTAGAGGACCCCGCGCCCCTAACCCCGCCGCCCTCGGGTACCAGAGACCGGAGGTGGCACCACGGTCGCGGGGACGCCTGGAACGCACAAGAGCCGGCGCGCAGGCCCCAGCGGGCGGCTCAAGCGGCGGGGGTGGAAACGGGCGTCCGATTCTCGGCCAGAGCCCGGAGACCTCCCCGCACACGCATCCAGGCACCCGGAAGCTCTCGGGCGACTGTCACCCGAGCAGAGCGTGTCAGCACTTATCTGGCGGCACAAAACCACCCATTCAGGGGCAAGAATCGCCGCGCCCGGAGACGGGGCCCACCCACGGATCACGAGGGGAACCCCTGGATCACGGCCACGGCCACCAGACCCCAAGCACGACCCCATCGCCACCAGGCCCGGAGCTCCCGGGGCCATCTGGTCGACCCCAGAAGCGTGGCGGCAGGGGGAGCCGGGGACAGCCTCCCCGGGCCGCCCGCGCGGGCCGGGACCGGTCGGTCCCTCCCTCTGAGTCGCCGGGTCAGGACTTAGAAAAGAATTCCACGGAGGAGCCTCCGGCGACCGGGCCCGGGGCGGGACCGTGGCTCCCGTCCCTCAGCCGGGGCTCCACCTACGCCTCGAGCCGGCCCCCTCCCACCTCCGGACAAAGACGCGACCCGCGAAACTCGGAGAGAGAAGTCCGGTCCGACGGCCCGGACCCACCCCGGGCACGCGTCCCGGCCGGGGACGCCCTCCCCGGCCCGCCCTCGAGGGCTCCCGGGGCCGGTCCACGCTCTTCTCCAGGGCGGGACTTGGACAAAAAACTGCCACGGAGGAGGAGGCATCCGAGGACCGGGCCCGGTCCCCACCGCCAGAGCCGGTCGACTCGGAAGACCAGTGGGGAAAAGGCCAGCCCGGCGGCCGAGCCCGTCGCGCCCTCCACGGGCCTCCCCCGCAAGGCCCCGGCCGGTCCCCCACCTCCGGAGCGGGGCGCGGAAAGGGGATCGGCGACGCGGAAGGCCCGACCACCGGGCCGCCCTCAGGACGACGGCCGGGCACGGGACGAGTTCCCTCGCCCGTTCCCCCGCGGCGGCCCCCCACCCCCTCCCGGGGACGGAGGGGCACCGGCGGCTGCTGGTCGACCCGTCCGGGAGGCCCCACACCCCGGCCGGCACCGGGCGGCGCGGCGACAGCCACCTCCCTCAGTAGCCTGCACCTCCAATCTCCGGCGAGCGGGCGTCGCGCTCACGCCCCGGCGCCACCGGGCCAGATCCCGCCAGCGACGCCGGCCTCCCGGGACTCTGCCTCGGTCACCGCGGCCGAGTCCCGTCCCTTGGCCCGCGTCGCCGGAGCTCCGGAGGAAAGAGACGATATAAAAGCGGCCGCCAGGTGGCACCCGGCGACCGGCGACCGCCTCAGCGGGACGGAGCCGGAGCGCGGGCCCGCCGGGGAGCACAGCCGGGCCGCCGGGCCGCCAGATCCCGTCCCGGCGCCCCCTCGGACCCAGCCTCCCGGCCCAGCTCGGCCCCGGGGCGTCCGCCCGCGGGCTCGCGGCCGCCAAGGCGCAGCCCCAGCCGCAGGAGGGGGACCCGGAAAAGGTTTCTCGGGCGCTCACCGGGAAGGGGACGGGGAGAGTTCCCCAGAGAGGCCAGGGGTCGGCCCGGGCCGGGCTGAGCCGGTGCGGCCGGGAGGCCGCCGCTTCCCGGAGCGGCCGGAGCGCCCCCGGGGCTCCCGGGAGGACTTAGAAAATCAGGGCGGGCGGGGACGGTCAAACCGAAACCAGGCACGTCATCCGAGAAGGACCGTGATGACGGGAGGAGGAAAGCTTTCAAGCGCAGAGGGTCTGTCGAAGGCAGGCGGAGAGTCTACCCGCTGAAACGGACGAAGATGGGAAAAAGAGGCTAGCTGAGGTGCCGACATTTAAGGAAATTAAAAAAAAAAAAAAAGCACGAGGGCGTGGAGAACTGGGGGAAAATCAACACTGAGAAATCTACCCTCTGAAACTGACGAAGATGGGCAACAGGGGCTAGCTCGGGTGGCAATCTTTAAGCAGAACACACACACACACACACACACACACACAAGCGCGTAGAGACCTGGGGAAAAAGCAACGCTGAGAAATCTACCCTCTGAAACTGACGAACATGGGCAACACAGGCTAGCTCAGGTGGCAATCGTTAAGCAAAAAAATAAATAAATAAAATAAAAAACTACAATGGCGAGGAGACCCGGTGAAAAAGCAACCCTGAAAAAAGGTACCCTCTGAAACGGAGGAAGCAGGGCAACAGAGCCTAGCTCAGGTGACAATATTTAAGCCAAAAAGAAAGAAAGAAAGAAACAAAGAAACAAAGAAAAGAGCAAGGGAGTGGAGACCTTGGGAAAGAGCGATACTGAAAAATCTAGCCTCTGAAACTGACAAAGATGGGCAACACACGTTAGCTCAAGTGCCAATCTTGCAAAGAAAACACACACACTCACACACACACACACACACTGAGGGACGTGGAGACCTGGGGAAAAAGCAACACTGAGAAATCCACCCTCTGAAGCTGACGAAAATGGGCCACAGAGGCTAGCTCAGGCGGCAATCGTTAAGCAAAAGAAACACACAAGGGCGTGGAGACCTGGGGAAAAAGCAACACTGAGAAATCCACCCTCAGAAACTGAGAAAGAAGCGCAACAGAGGCTAGCTCAGGTGGCAATCGTTAAGCAAAAGAAACACACAAGGGCGTGGAGACCCGGGTAAAAAGCAGCACGGAGAAATCCACCCTCTGAAACTGAGGAACATGGGCAACAGACGCTAGCTCAGGTTGGAACCTTTAAGCAGAAAAGAAAGACACCAGGGCGTGGAGAGCTGGCGAAAAAGCAACACTGAGAAATCTACCCTCTGAAACTGAGAAAGAAGCGCAACAGAGGCTAGCTCAGGTGGCAATCTTTAAGCAAAAGAAACACACAAGGGCGTGGAGACCTGGGGAAAAAGCAACACTGAGAAATCCACCCTCTGAAGCTGACGAAAATGGGCAACAGAGGCTACCTCAGGTGGCAATCATTAAGCAAAATAATAAAATAAAATAAAAAACTACAATGGCGAGGAGACCCGGTGAAAAAGCAACCCTGAAAAAAGGTACCCGCTGAAACGGAGGAAGCAGGGCAACAGAGCCTAGCTCAGGTGACAATATTTAAGCCAAAAAGAAAGAAAGAAAGAAAGAAAGGAAGAAAGAAAGAAAAGAGCAAGGGAGTGGAGACCTTGGGAAAGAGCGATACTGAAAAATCTAGCCTCTGACTGACAAAGACTGGCAACACACGTTAGCTCAAGTGCCAATCTTGCAAAGAAAACACACACACTCACACACACACACACTGAGGGACTTGGAGACCTGGGGAAAAAGCAACACTGAGAAATCCACCCTCTGAAGCTGACGAAAATGGGCCACAGAGGCTAGCTCAGGTGGCAATCGTTAAGCAAAAGAAACACACAAGGGCGTGGAGACCTGGGGAAAAAGCAACACGGAGAAATCCACCCTCTGAAACTGACGAAGAAGGGCAACAGATGCTAGCTTAGGTTCAATATTTGAGCAAAAAAAAAAAAAAAAAAAAAACCCACACACAAGGGCGTGCAGAACTTGGGAAAGAGCAAGACTGAGAAATCTACCCTCTGAAACTGACAAAGATGGGCCACAGAGGCTAGCTCAGGTGGCAATCGTTAAGCAAAAGAAACACACAAGGGCGTGGAGACCTGGGGAAAAAGCAACACTGAGAAATCTACCATCTGAAACTGAAGAAGATGGGCAACAGAGGCTAGCTCAGGTGGCAATCGTTAAGCAAAAAAAATAAAAAATATAAAAATACAATGGCGAGGAGACCCGGTGAAAAAGCAACCCTGAAAAAAGGTACCCGCTGAAACGGAGGAAGCAGGGCAACAGAGCCTAGCTCAGGTGACAATCTTTAAGCCAAAAAAAAAAAAAAAAAAGAAAAGAAAAGAGCAAGGGAGTGGAGACCTTGGGAAAGAGCGATACTGAAAAATCTAGCCTCTGAAACTGACAAAGATTGGCAACACACGTTAGCTCAAGTGCCAATCTTGCAAAGAAAACACACACACTCACACACACACACACTGAGGGACTTGGAGACCTGGGGAAAAAGCAACACTGAGAAACCTACCCTCTCAAACTGACGAAGATGGGCAACAGATGCTAGCTTAGGTTCAATATTTGAGCAAAAAAAAAAAAAAAAACACACACACACACAAGGGCGTGCAGAACTTGGGAAAGAGCAAGACTGAGAAATCTACCCTCTGAAACTGACAAAGATGGGAAACAGAGGCTTAGCTCAGGTGGCAATCTTTAAGCAGAAAAAAAAACAACAACAACAACAAAAAACCCCACAATGGAGTGGAGACCCGGGGGAAATCAACACTGAAAAATACAAATACAATGGAAGGCCAATAGACAGAGCAGGCACTTTCACCTGGGGAGGAGGAGGTACGCATGGATGACCAATAAGCGCATGCAAAGATGTGAGCTGTTCCCTGGAAAAGCAAGTGAGAAAATTAGAGGGAGACATTGTGGGGACACACGGGTGAGACTGGCTTCTTCCAAATACA
>NW_027222180.1:12500-18448 GCF_041296265.1 Equus caballus
CGCGATGACCGTCCTTGTGTTTCTTTTATTTTTTCTTTCTTCCTTCTCCCCAAAGCCGCCCCCCCCCACCCCCGCCCCGCCCCGCCCCGCCCCGTCCCGTCCCGTCCCGTCCATCCATAGTTGTAGGTTCCAGTGGTAGGTCTTTCGGGTTTCTGCTATGTGGGCTTGAAGGGCGATGCTGGGTCTGGGGCTGCGCCCAGGATCCGAACCGGTGAAAACCTGGGCCGTCGAAGCCGGGGGTCGGGGTGGGGGCGCGTACTTGACCGCTCGTCCACGGGCTCGGCCCCCGGCCCTTGTTTTCTAGGGAGAGAGACAGAGAGACCCGATCCATTTTCTCTTGGCCTCTAAAGCGTGTGTGTGGTCGAAAGGCGACGGAGAGAGGGGTTCTGGTCCAGAAAGCCCCGACCGCGCCGCCGCGGGGATCGGTCGGTCCCGCCCGAACCGTCCGAGTCGGAAAGGAACGGACAGCTTTCCTCCTTTGGGCCCCTGACTTGGGACCAACAGGGGAAGAGAAACAGGCCTCTCTCCCTCACACCCTGGCCCCTTCCCCCAGGACGCCCTCCTTCTAGTCAGCCCGCCTCTGGCTTTTCCACACGCCGACGACCGCTCGTCGGCATGGACCCACCTTCCTTGGGGGACACCACCACACGACTCTCCCACTCGTCTGCCTGCCTTTCGTTGGCGTCGCTGCCAAAGGCGAGGGGTAGGGGTGGCGGTGGCAGGGACGGCAGGGGCCCAGCGGCTCTCTGGAGGGTGAGGAAGTCTTGCTGGTTCTCCTAGGTCGGTGATCTTTCTCGATCTCCACACACATTCTTCGTTTGGGGAGCCAAGAGACGCCCTCTGAGGAATCCCTATGGCCAGGGTCGATCACTTACTCGCTCACTGCCTCGGCCTCGGCCTTGGCCTCTGTCCACCTTGTCTCTCTCCCTCCCTCCCTCCCTCGTCGGTCTCTGTGTGTGGACGTCTAGGTGGAGGCGAGGCAGGGAGGCCATCCACCCACCCACCCACCTCGTGGTTTACCACACGCTCTACACGGAGGTAGAATTCCCATCCCACCGAATCCATCCTTTCCACGGGGCACAAGCCAGTGGCCTTCGGGAGTCTCCCTCCCCAAGGTGGCGCATCCGTCACGGCTATCTATTTCCAGAAGGTTTCCGTTTCCATCCCCTCCCTCCGAAAGAAAAAACGGCCCCACTCCCGGATCTGCCTCACCACGACCACCACCACCGCCGCCATCTGCTGTCGCCCTCTAGGGTTGGACCGTTCTAGCTCTCTCCTCTGTGTGGAATCGCAACGTAGGTCGCCTTGGATGTCTGGCACCTCTCACTTAGCAGAAGGTTTTGGAGGCTCAGGCTGGGCCACGCTTTGGCCCGGGTCAGTGTTCCGTTCCTCCGGACGGCTTCCTCGTTTTCCACGAGAAGGAGCCGTGAAGACGGAAAGGAAGGGCGGATGGATGGCTTCTCCCGTGCTACCGAGTCCCTCTCCCCTTTTCCCCAAAGCGTGAGGGGCGGTCGACAGGATCTTCTCTGATGACAAAAGTCAGAGGCACCCCGGGTCAGACACCGTGCGAGGCGTTGGTGTGTTCTCGAGACGAGAACACGTCCCCGTCAGCGTTTCCTGTCGTTCTCGTTCCGAAAGGATTCACGCGCCACCCCGTCTCCCTCAAGGTCTTAGGGCTGTCGTGCTCCGCAGCCGTCACGTGTCGTGGATCCTGGGCACCACCACGCCACCCCGCCCCCGCCCCCCCGCCATAGCTGTCGATCGCTACGTGGCACGCCTACGTTTGCCCAAAAGAGCAGTCCGATGGACAGCGTGGGTGCTTTTCCCAGCAGGCAGGCAGGTGAGAGTCACCCCTCTAGAAGGTTTCCAAGCCCCGTTCCATTCTCAGAGGCAGCTCCTTTGGCCATCAAGGAGGCAGGCGATGGGGGTGGGGGTGGGGATGGGGATGGGGCCGGGGCCTCTGTCCCTCTGTCGCGGTAGAAATGATTGGGAAAGGAGGGACGATGGGCGTAGGTCAACCATCCTGGGCGGTGGTGCTTTGGGAGCTTTTTCTAGAAGAAGGAGCGAACGGCCTTCCCTGGGAAGGGAGGAAACCAGAGGAGGTCCCCCTCAGACCGACCTGACACGAGAAGGACACTCTCTCTCTCTCTCCCTTTTCTTCCTGACTTGAAATCAGGAGACAAAACTCCCCTGCCAAAGGGGCCCTCCCGAAACGGGGAGTGAGGAAGACCTCCTTCTCTTCACGGCTGAAGTTCTCCCTGCCTTTCCTGGACGGGAAGGATAGCACCTACGCCCGCTGCCGTCGGCGACTTTTAGTCCACCTGGAGAGGAAGAAATTCTTTCCCGTGGCCGAACCCTGGCGGTTCGTTCGTGCTGCAGAGGACGTGGCCCTCTCTGACACACCCAGGAACCTCCTCGCTCCGGGTCGCTCCGGGTCGAGGAGAGGGAGTTCTGTTCTGTGGTTTAGAATGGTGCTTAAAAAGGGACATCGCTTACAAAGGGTCCTCGTCCCCCTTCCTAAACGGACGGCTCGGCTCGGAGGCGTGAGATACGTTTCGCATCCTCCTCGTCGTCTTCACTCAAAGTTTTATTGGAGTTTTGAAGATTTTATTTTTTGTCTTTCCTTTTTCTCCCCAAAGCCCCCCGGTACATAGTTGTGTGTTCTTCGTTGTGGGTCCTTCTAGCGGTGGCATGTGGGACGCCGCCTCAGCGTGGTTTGATGAGCAGTGCCGTGTCCGCGCCCGGGATCCGAACCGACGAAACACTGGGCCGCCTGCAGCGGAGCGCGCGAACTTAACCACTCGGCCACGGGGCCAGCCCCTTACTGGATTTTTAAAACAACTCCGGGGGCCGGCCCGGTGGCGCAGCGGTGAAGTTCGCACGTTCCGCTCCGCCGGCCCCGGGTTCGCCGGTCCGGATCCCGGGCGCAGGACCCAGCACCGCTTGGCGAGACACTCTATGGCAGGCATCCCACCTGGAAAGTAGAGGGGGATGGGCACGGATGTCAGCTCAGGGCCAGTCTTCCTCGGCCGACAGAGGAGGATTGGCGGCAGATGTTCGCTCAGGGCTCATCTTCCTCAAAAATAAAATAATAAATCGATTCGATAAAATATCAAATAACACAACCGCGGGATCACGACTTAGAGTCACCATTGGCCCGATGATGCCACTCCCCACCCCCCCCACACCCCTACCCCCCACCATTTGGAGGTGCCGTCAGTGGGATTCGTTCCTGTTTGTCCATCTTTCTTCCTCTTTTTTTTTTTTTTTTTTTTAAAGACCGGCACCCGAGCTCATTGCCAATCTTATCTTTTCTTTTTATTCCTCCTCCTTCTTCTTCTTCTCCCCAGAGCACCCCAGTACCTAGTTGTATATTCTCTTTGAGGGTCCCTCTGGTTCTGCCGTGTGGGACGCCACCTCAGCGTGGCTTGATGAGCGGTACCGTGTCCGAGCCCAGGATCCGAACCTTTGAAGCCCCGGGCCGCTGAAGCGGAGCGTGCAAACTCAACCGCTCGGCCACGGGGTCAGCCCCTTCAGAGGAGGAGGAGGAGGAGGAGGAGGAGGAGGAGGAGGAGGAGGAGGAGGAGGCAGGCGCTGTGTGAAGTCGCCAGTGAGTCTGTGGAAAGAGACGGAGGATTTCCCATGGGAAGCTGGGGCGGGGGACACGGACCAATGTCGTGCGAACTTGAAGGTGAATGATCAAAAAACCCACACACGCCTAGAGCAGCGGGTTGCCAGTTAGGAGGTTTGCTTGCCGGGCCCATAACGCAGGGCTCATCGATGAGCCAAACCGTCCGTGATCCTCAAGCAGTCTAGTAGGGTTAGAGAAAGGAGGGGGGCACTCTTTCTGCCCCAGACGAGGCGAGTTTCTCAGACAGCCACCCTGCCCAACATCTTCCCTCCCTGCCTCCCGGCCCTTGGCGGACTGCGGCCTAAGGGTGGGGGAATTGAAGAAAGCCGTTCAATGGAAAAGAGCCCGAGGCCATGGGAGAGAGCTTCCTGCACTTGAATGAAGCCCTGACACCAGGCCCGTCGGAATGAATGGGCCTGACCTCCCCTCCCCCCTCCCCCCTCCCAGGCTGGCGAGTCCCACCGACTCGACTCGGCAGTGGAAGGCTAGGGGTTTCCCTCCGAAATGGTGAACCGGCCCCCTTGTCCACAGGAAAACCACACACGGCTACAGCCTAGGCAGGATCTCGGGCCAAGTCGTCAGGGTGGCAAGATGATGGTGGATGAGAGAAACTTGTTCTGGGACCGCCCCGCCCCCCCCCATCGCCTCTCTGGCTGACAAGAGGGCTGGGGAGCGGTGAGGGTCAGGGGGAGAGTGGGGGCGGGGCCGGGACAGGGACCACCGGGCAGTAGGACGGGAGTAGCCCTGAGGCCTGCCTGCCTGCCTGCCTGCCTGCTTCCTTCCCTGCCGGCGCAGGGCTGAGAGAGGCACGGGGCACGCTGGCTCCTGCCCCTTCACTCATTCGGGAAGCCTTCTGTTGTTGCTCCTGAGGTGCCGGCTGCGGTGACAGACAGAGCAAAACTCCTCTCTCTGTCTATTTCTTCAAAGGCCCGAGTCTGAGCTACGACAGATTCCCCTGTGGCTCGACCCGCAACCTCCCATCCTGCCAGACCAGACCCCTTGTCCAAAAACCTCCACTGGAGGAGCTCTTTCACCTGACCCGGAAAGGAAACACCAGCCCTGCCTCAGCCTCACACCCACCACCACCACCACCACCACAACCATCCCCCCCCCGCCCCACTCTCCTCCGGACCCAGATACCTAACAGAGAGAACAAAAATCCAAAAATCCTGCTGCTCTCCTTCTACCGCCTCCACTTTAGAAGAGTCGGTCTCCCCCGAACACCTCAGACTCTGTGACTTCCCGCGGCCTCCCTTTCCCCGTCCCCATGCTCTCCCCGGACGGGCCCCATCTTACACTCGAACGACAGCTCCACCGCTCGGGGCAGCTAGACACGATGTCCCAAAGTGGCCCAGACGGGTAGCCTGGTCGATTCCAAAGGACCCACACACGCAGTCGGCCATAAACGTGGTGTGGAGATCGTGGACGTTCGCGGGCCTCTGATGAAATTGCTGCTCCGGGGACCCCGGCGTCTAGGACCCGTCTTCTCCATGTTCTTCACACTGTTGCTCCTGGGGCCGGTTATTCTCTTCCCTCTCGCTGACCTTAACGTTTTGTCTCTGCCATTGAATTTTTTTTTTAAAGATTTTATTTTTTCCTTTTTCTCCCCAAAGCCCCCCGGTACATAGTTGTGTATTCTTCGTTGTGGGTTCTTCTAGGTTGTGGCATGTGGGACGCTGCCTCAGCGTGGTCTGATGAACAGTGCCATGTCCGCGCCCAGGATTCGAACCCACGAAACACTGGGCCGCCTGCAGCGGAGCGTGCGAACTTAACCACTCGGCCACGGGGCCAGCCCCTCTGCCATTGAATTTTGACTGTGCGAATGTGACTTTGCCGCTGTAGGGCTGCGTGGATCTCTCAGGCATCCTGCTGTGCCATGCGGGGGGGGGGGGGAATCCTTGGTGGGTGGGTCGATAGACGTCCCTTTGGTTGTCCCCTGGAGGGGAGAGACAGAGGGGACGACTCAATCCACCACGAACGCTGATGTCGCTCCGATAAACCTGTAGCGGTGATTCTAGTTTATGGCCCGTGTCCTGAAAAGAACTTCCCGAAGGGCCAGCCCGGCGGCACAGCAGTTAAGTTCGCACGTTCCGTTTTGTCGGCCAGGGGTTCGCCGGTTCGGATCCGGGGTGCGGACGTGGCGCCGCTTGGTGAGCCACGCTGTGGTTGGCGTCCCGCCTATCAACGGGAGGAGGATGGGCACGGATGTTAGCTCGGGACCACTCTCCCGGGGCAAAAGAGGAGAATTGGCAGCAGGTGTCAGCTCGGGGCTCGTCTTCCTCGAAAAATAAATTAATTAAATAAATAAAAACAACTT
>NW_027222181.1:5000-15752 GCF_041296265.1 Equus caballus
TGTTCGAGGAGGTCGACCAGGTGGCCCGGCCGGGATGGGGGGGGGGGGGGGGGGTGCGGGGGGTGGTGTCCCGGGCGGCGGGGGGCGGGGGGGTAGGAGTGGAGAGGGAAAGGTGGGCGGGGCGAATGCCGGGGGGGGGGGGGGGGGGGCGGGGGTCGGCGCGGGGCGGGGCGGGGCGGGAGTTGGGGATGGGGGAGGGGCGGGAGGCCGTCTGGACATGGAGGGTCGGAAGAGCGGTGGTGACAATGATTTTCATTATCATTTAGAAAGAAGAACGTGGACTTCTTTAGAGGAGTCCTTTGAATAGCTTCTCCATTTAGTTAACATACATCCAAATGGAGGTCGGGAAACTTGGGTCCTGTTAACATATGGATGGAAGTGGAAAGAACTATCGCGATGACCGTCCTTGTGTTTCTTTTATTTTTTCTTTCTTCCTTCTCCCCAAAGCCGCCCCCCCCCCACCCCCGCCCCGCCCCGCCCCGCCCCGTCCCGTCCCGTCCCGTCCATCCATAGTTGTAGGTTCCAGTGGTAGGTCTTTCGGGTTTCTGCTATGTGGGCTTGAAGGGCGATGCTGGGTCTGGGGCTGCGCCCAGGATCCGAACCGGTGAAAACCTGGGCCGTCGAAGCCGGGGGTCGGGGTGGGGGCGCGTACTTGACCGCTCGTCCACGGGCTCGGCCCCCGGCCCTTGTTTTCTAGGGAGAGAGACAGAGAGACCCGATCCATTTTCTCTTGGCCTCTAAAGCGTGTGTGTGGTCGAAAGGCGACGGAGAGAGGGGTTCTGGTCCAGAAAGCCCCGACCGCGCCGCCGCGGGGATCGGTCGGTCCCGCCCGAACCGTCCGAGTCGGAAAGGAACGGACAGCTTTCCTCCTTTGGGCCCCTGACTTGGGACCAACAGGGGAAGAGAAACAGGCCTCTCTCCCTCACACCCTGGCCCCTTCCCCCAGGACGCCCTCCTTCTAGTCAGCCCGCCTCTGGCTTTTCCACACGCCGACGACCGCTCGTCGGCATGGACCCACCTTCCTTGGGGGACACCACCACACGACTCTCCCACTCGTCTGCCTGCCTTTCGTTGGCGTCGCTGCCAAAGGCGAGGGGTAGGGGTGGCGGTGGCAGGGACGGCAGGGGCCCAGCGGCTCTCTGGAGGGTGAGGAAGTCTTGCTGGTTCTCCTAGGTCGGTGATCTTTCTCGATCTCCACACACATTCTTCGTTTGGGGAGCCAAGAGACGCCCTCTGAGGAATCCCTATGGCCAGGGTCGATCACTTACTCGCTCACTGCCTCGGCCTCGGCCTTGGCCTCTGTCCACCTTGTCTCTCTCCCTCCCTCCCTCCCTCGTCGGTCTCTGTGTGTGGACGTCTAGGTGGAGGCGAGGCAGGGAGGCCATCCACCCACCCACCCACCTCGTGGTTTACCACACGCTCTACACGGAGGTAGAATTCCCATCCCACCGAATCCATCCTTTCCACGGGGCACAAGCCAGTGGCCTTCGGGAGTCTCCCTCCCCAAGGTGGCGCATCCGTCACGGCTATCTATTTCCAGAAGGTTTCCGTTTCCATCCCCTCCCTCCGAAAGAAAAAACGGCCCCACTCCCGGATCTGCCTCACCACGACCACCACCACCGCCGCCATCTGCTGTCGCCCTCTAGGGTTGGACCGTTCTAGCTCTCTCCTCTGTGTGGAATCGCAACGTAGGTCGCCTTGGATGTCTGGCACCTCTCACTTAGCAGAAGGTTTTGGAGGCTCAGGCTGGGCCACGCTTTGGCCCGGGTCAGTGTTCCGTTCCTCCGGACGGCTTCCTCGTTTTCCACGAGAAGGAGCCGTGAAGACGGAAAGGAAGGGCGGATGGATGGCTTCTCCCGTGCTACCGAGTCCCTCTCCCCTTTTCCCCAAAGCGTGAGGGTGCGGTCGACAGGATCTTCTCTGATGACAAAAGTCAGAGGCACCCCGGGTCAGACACCGTGCGAGGCGTTGGTGTGTTCTCGAGACGAGAACACGTCCCCGTCAGCGTTTCCTGTCGTTCTCGTTCCGAAAGGATTCACGCGCCACCCCGTCTCCCTCAAGGTCTTAGGGCTGTCGTGCTCCGCAGCCGTCACGTGTCGTGGATCCTGGGCACCACCACGCCACCCCGCCCCCGCCCCCCCGCCATAGCTGTCGATCGCTACGTGGCACGCCTACGTTTGCCCAAAAGAGCAGTCCGATGGACAGCGTGGGTGCTTTTCCCAGCAGGCAGGCAGGTGAGAGTCACCCCTCTAGAAGGTTTCCAAGCCCCGTTCCATTCTCAGAGGCAGCTCCTTTGGCCATCAAGGAGGCAGGCGATGGGGGTGGGGGTGGGGATGGGGATGGGGCCGGGGCCTCTGTCCCTCTGTCGCGGTAGAAATGATTGGGAAAGGAGGGACGATGGGCGTAGGTCAACCATCCTGGGCGGTGGTGCTTTGGGAGCTTTTTCTAGAAGAAGGAGCGAACGGCCTTCCCTGGGAAGGGAGGAAACCAGAGGAGGTCCCCCTCAGACCGACCTGACACGAGAAGGACACTCTCTCTCTCTCTCCCTTTTCTTCCTGACTTGAAATCAGGAGACAAAACTCCCCTGCCAAAGGGGCCCTCCCGAAACGGGGAGTGAGGAAGACCTCCTTCTCTTCACGGCTGAAGTTCTCCCTGCCTTTCCTGGACGGGAAGGATAGCACCTACGCCCGCTGCCGTCGGCGACTTTTAGTCCACCTGGAGAGGAAGAAATTCTTTCCCGTGGCCGAACCCTGGCGGTTCGTTCGTGCTGCAGAGGACGTGGCCCTCTCTGACACACCCAGGAACCTCCTCGCTCCGGGTCGCTCCGGGTCGAGGAGAGGGAGTTCTGTTCTGTGGTTTAGAATGGTGCTTAAAAAGGGACATCGCTTACAAAGGGTCCTCGTCCCCCTTCCTAAACGGACGGCTCGGCTCGGAGGCGTGAGATACGTTTCGCATCCTCCTCGTCGTCTTCACTCAAAGTTTTATTGGAGTTTTGAAGATTTTATTTTTTGTCTTTCCTTTTTCTCCCCAAAGCCCCCCGGTACATAGTTGTGTGTTCTTCGTTGTGGGTCCTTCTAGCGGTGGCATGTGGGACGCCGCCTCAGCGTGGTTTGATGAGCAGTGCCGTGTCCGCGCCCGGGATCCGAACCGACGAAACACTGGGCCGCCTGCAGCGGAGCGCGCGAACTTAACCACTCGGCCACGGGGCCAGCCCCTTACTGGATTTTTAAAACAACTCCGGGGGCCGGCCCGGTGGCGCAGCGGTGAAGTTCGCACGTTCCGCTCCGCCGGCCCCGGGTTCGCCGGTCCGGATCCCGGGCGCAGGACCCAGCACCGCTTGGCGAGACACTCTATGGCAGGCATCCCACCTGGAAAGTAGAGGGGGATGGGCACGGATGTCAGCTCAGGGCCAGTCTTCCTCGGCCGACAGAGGAGGATTGGCGGCAGATGTTCGCTCAGGGCTCATCTTCCTCAAAAATAAAATAATAAATCGATTCGATAAAATATCAAATAACACAACCGCGGGATCACGACTTAGAGTCACCATTGGCCCGATGATGCCACTCCCCACCCCCCCCACCCCCCTACCCCCCACCATTTGGAGGTGCCGTCAGTGGGATTCGTTCCTGTTTGTCCATCTTTCTTCCTCTTTTTTTTTTTTTTTTTTTAAAGACCGGCACCCGAGCTCATTGCCAATCTTATCTTTTCTTTTTATTCCTCCTCCTTCTTCTTCTTCTCCCCAGAGCACCCCAGTACCTAGTTGTATATTCTCTTTGAGGGTCCCTCTGGTTCTGCCGTGTGGGACGCCACCTCAGCGTGGCTTGATGAGCGGGTACCGTGTCCGAGCCCAGGATCCGAACCTTTGAAGCCCCGGGCCGCTGAAGCGGAGCGTGCAAACTCAACCGCTCGGCCACGGGGTCAGCCCCTTCAGAGGAGGAGGAGGAGGAGGAGGAGGAGGAGGAGGAGGAGGAGGAGGAGGAGGAGGCAGGCGCTGTGTGAAGTCGCCAGTGAGTCTGTGGAAAGAGACGGAGGATTTCCCATGGGAAGCTGGGGCGGGGGACACGGACCAATGTCGTGCGAACTTGAAGGTGAATGATCAAAAAACCCACACACGCCTAGAGCAGCGGGTTGCCAGTTAGGAGTTTGCTTGCCGGGCCCATAACGCAGGGCTCATCGATGAGCCAAACCGTCCGTGATCCTCAAGCAGTCTAGTAGGGTTAGAGAAAGGAGGGGGGCACTCTTTCTGCCCCAGACGAGGCGAGTTTCTCAGACAGCCACCCTGCCCCAACATCTTCCCTCCCTGCCTCCCGGCCCTTGGCGGACTGCGGCCTAAGGGTGGGGGAATTGAAGAAAGCCGTTCAATGGAAAAGAGCCCGAGGCCATGGGAGAGAGCTTCCTGCACTTGAATGAAGCCCTGACACCAGGCCCGTCGGAATGAATGGGCCTGACCTCCCCTCCCCCCTCCCCCCTCCCAGGCTGGCGAGTCCCACCGACTCGACTCGGCAGTGGAAGGCTAGGGGTTTCCTCCGAAATGGTGAACCGGCCCCCTTGTCCACAGGAAAACCACACACGGCTACAGCCTAGGCAGGATCTCGGGCCAAGTCGTCAGGGTGGCAAGATGATGGTGGATGAGAGGAAACTTGTTCTGGGACCGCCCCGCCCCCCCCATCGCCTCTCTGGCTGACAAGAGGGCTGGGGAGCGGTGAGGGTCAGGGGGAGAGTGGGGGCGGGGCCGGGACAGGGACCACCGGGCAGTAGGACGGGAGTAGCCCTGAGGCCTGCCTGCCTGCCTGCCTGCCTGCTTCCTTCCCTGCCGGCGCAGGGCTGAGAGAGGCACGGGGCACGCTGGCTCCTGCCCCTTCACTCATTCGGGAAGCCTTCTGTTGTTGCTCCTGAGGTGCCGGCTGCGGTGACAGACAGAGCAAAACTCCTCTCTCTGTCTATTTCTTCAAAGGCCCGAGTCTGAGCTACGACAGATTCCCCTGTGGCTCGACCCGCAACCTCCCATCCTGCCAGACCAGACCCCTTGTCCAAAAACCTCCACTGGAGGAGCTCTTTCACCTGACCCGGAAAGGAAACACCAGCCCTGCCTCAGCCTCACACCCACCACCACCACCACCACCACAACCATCCCCCCCCGCCCCACTCTCCTCCGGACCCAGATACCTAACAGAGAGAACAAAAATCCAAAAATCCTGCTGCTCTCCTTCTACCGCCTCCACTTTAGAAGAGTCGGTCTCCCCCGAACACCTCAGACTCTGTGACTTCCCGCGGCCTCCCTTTCCCCGTCCCCATGCTCTCCCCGGACGGGCCCCATCTTACACTCGAACGACAGCTCCACCGCTCGGGGCAGCTAGACACGATGTCCCAAAGTGGCCCAGACGGTAGCCTGGTCGATTCCAAAGGACCCACACACGCAGTCGGCCATAAACGTGGTGTGGAGATCGTGGACGTTCGCGGGCCTCTGATGAAATTGCTGCTCCGGGGACCCCGGCGTCTAGGACCCGTCTTCTCCATGTTCTTCACACTGTTGCTCCTGGGCCGGTTATTCTCTTCCCTCTCGCTGACCTTAACGTTTTGTCTCTGCCATTGAATTTTTTTTTTAAAGATTTTATTTTTTCCTTTTTCTCCCCAAAGCCCCCCGGTACATAGTTGTGTATTCTTCGTTGTGGGTTCTTCTAGTTGTGGCATGTGGGACGCTGCCTCAGCGTGGTCTGATGAACAGTGCCATGTCCGCGCCCAGGATTCGAACCCACGAAACACTGGGCCGCCTGCAGCGGAGCGTGCGAACTTAACCACTCGGCCACGGGGCCAGCCCCCTCTGCCATTGAATTTTGACTGTGCGAATGTGACTTGCCGCTGTAGGGCTGCGTGGATCTCTCAGGCATCCTGCTGTGCCATGCGGGGGGGGGGGGGAATCCTTGGTGGGTGGGTCGATAGACGTCCCTTTGGTTGTCCCCTGGAGGGGAGAGACAGAGGGGACGACTCAATCCACCACGAACGCTGATGTCGCTCCGATAAACCTGTAGCGGTGATTCTAGTTTATGGCCCGTGTCCTGAAAAGAACTTCCCGAAGGGCCAGCCCGGCGGCACAGCAGTTAAGTTCGCACGTTCCGTTTTGTCGGCCAGGGGTTCGCCGGTTCGGATCCGGGGTGCGGACGTGGCGCCGCTTGGTGAGCCACGCTGTGGTTGGCGTCCCGCCTATCAACGGGAGGAGGATGGGCACGGATGTTAGCTCGGGACCACTCTCCCGGGGCAAAAAGAGGAGAATTGGCAGCAGGTGTCAGCTCGGGGCTCGTCTTCCTCGAAAAATAAATTAATTAAATAAATAAAAACAACTTCCCAAACCTCTCTGATAACTTGAAGCTTTGAAGTTTTGCGAGGTGAAATCAGGTGATAAAAAAGTCCACGGACGGGGGCAGCCCCGTGGCCGAGTGGTTAAGTTCACACGCTCCCCTTCGGCGGCCCAGGGTTTTGCCCGTTCAGATCCCAGGCACGGACACGGCACCGCTCGTCGGGCCGTGTGGAGGCGGCGTCCCACATGCCACAACTAGAACGGCCCTCAACTAAGATAGACAACTATGTCATGGGGGGGATTTGGGGAGAAAAATCGCGGGGGGGGGGGGGAAACAAAAACGGAAGATTGGCAACAGTCGTTAGCTCGGGTGCCAAACTTAAGACAAAAACAATTTCCTTGACGATGTAGATCATTTCCGAGTAAGATAGAACCTGAGACGTGAGTGGCTAAATAGAAGTTTATCTACTTTGGGTTTGTGAGGATACGGAAACGAAAAGACCTTTGGGTCTATCGAGGAACACGTCTCGTGCTTTATTAAAAGCTTTGACAGGGGACGGCGGCACGGCGGCATAGTGGTTAAGCTCCTGCACTCAGCTTCGGCAGCCTGGGGTCCTCGGGTTCAGATCCCGGGCGTGGACCTCCACCGCTCCTCACTCCGGGCTGTGGTGGCATCCCGTCCGCAAGATCAAGGAAGTGGGGCGCAGGTGTTACCTCGGGCCCGCTCTCCCTCAAGCAGAAAGAAGAGGAAGATTGGCAACAGGCGTCAGCTCTGTGAGGGCCGATCTTCCTCACCCAAAAACTAAAGTGAGATGAAATCAAATAAAGCGAAGGAAGAGATAAACCTATGAAATCCCATGTTTCTAAAAGTGGCCAAGTGTTTAGAAATTGGCCAAGCGACAGACTGCTCATGGGAAGGACAGTTCCTAATTGCTGACTTCTTAGTTTTCACCAAAATTAAGGTTCGTGAGGGTTAAAAATTCTACTTAACGAATGCGATGAAAGCCACTAGGCCGGCCCAGTGGCGCGCTGGTTAAGTGTGCCTGTTCCACTTCGCCGGCCCGGGGTTCGCCGGTTCGGATCCCGGGGGGTGGACGTGGCACCGCTGGGCGAGCCACGTGGTGGTAGGCGTCCCACATATGAAATAGAGGAAGATGGGCACGGAGGTTAGCTCAGGGCCAGCCTTCCTCGGCAAAAAGAGGAGGATTGGCAGCAGTTAGCTCAGGGCTCATCGTCCTCAAAACAAAACAACACAAAACAAAACAAAAAGCCACTAAAAGTGAATATGGGAAACATCTTTGTGTTCAAGGAAAGTGAGATGGCTGCCTTCAGGCAAGAGGGCCTAAAAAGTAAAGATCGTTTTGTCTGTGAAAAGGTGATCACGGGGAAAAAAATCTGAGAAAAAGGTCTGTTCGTGGTCAAGTGGCCTAAAATTGGAACGAGTGGACAGATAGAAATGGCGAGCGATAGGATCTATTGGAGTCTATGAGGAAGCCATTGGGTGTCGGCCTAATTCGGCCTGACAGTGTTTTTCCAAAAGGGCCTGACGTGGCCGTCGAGCACGCATTGCATCGTAGATCTGCTTTAAACATTTCCTACGGCAAGAACCAATGCCCTTAAGGGAAAGGAGCAGCTTCCCCGTGCTCGGGCCTTTCCTTAAGGAGAGGCATCTTTCCTTAGGCTAGGAACGGATGGTTGCGCTCACCTTTGACCATCCGGCTCACCTGTGACCACCCAGGCCCAGACAACAGACCTGCCACCCAGCGGTGTCTGTCGATCGCTGTGCTGACAGAGCAGTGTCGCGACTATCGTCCAAGGGACCTTTCGATCCTATGTGAAACGTCCTCTCTGGGGGTCTAGAAGCACTCTGTACACCCCACTTCCCGGGCGCCCTTTCTTCCTTCAGGAAGAAAGGCCCCGGGCCACAGTCCTTACATCTTAGGTCAGAATAAACTCACCCCGATTTTCACGGATAGATTGGTTCCGGATTATTTCCATCGACAGAATGGAATCAAGTCAATGAGTTTCAAGATCGGAGGGAAGCTGATGCAAAATCAGAATTGGTTTTTCTCGCTCTCGAAAGGATACTTTTCTCTAACTTCTAGTCTCCTCCTGATAAAGACATTGGAAAAGGTTTCTCTTGACCTCTGAGGGAATCGACACCAAAGACAGAGATCCTCCATTTTGTCAGAATGATTTCCTAGGCCTCTAACGGAGGAGGGCCTCCCTCGGACGGGAGCTCAGCTTTTGTTTTGCAACAGTTTTCCTCTCTCTGCTTGCCTTTAACATCTCCTTTCCCGTTCTTCTTTTTTGGAAGGGAAATACGTGCACCGCTGGGGGGGGGGGGGGGGGGGGGAAGAATTTTCTAAATGACCAAAGAAGATCTACGACTGTTGTTATTTTGGTTTCACGGAGCAGTTCCACGTCCACATTTACCCCATTTTAAACACCCACACACACTCACAGCACGGCGCTGTGAGGATGTCCGGGGAACTCGATTTGTGGAGGGAATGGCTGTGAGGTCTCTGCCCCCAACCCGCACCATTTGGGTGCTTCTGCTTGTTGATGAGGACGGGAAGCCCTGCTGAAATCCATATTCTTATCACCACACGTGAATCTGCACCCATGCTCCCCCCGTGTGTCATCTTTGGGCTTTGCTGTGGCCCCGTGCGGAGGGAGACCCGTTTTGTCTTGTAAACTTTTCAGCGGCCAAGCGGCTCGGTCCTTTCCTCTACGACTTGTGGGCTCTGTCTGTCCGTCTGCCTTAGAAAGACCCTCTGGGCCGGAAGTGACAGGCTGCACACAATTCCTGACAGACTGCGGACAATTCCTCCGTCGTCACGGTCCTTCTCTGATGACGTGCATGGTTTCGGTTTGACAGCGACCCCCACCCCCCACCCCGCCCTGATTTTCTAAGTCCTCCCGGGACCCCGGGAAGTGCTCGGGCCGCTCAGGGAATCGGGGGCCGGCAGCCCCGGCCTGCCCCGTGGCATCTCCGGGGACTTTTCCACCCTCTGTCCGCTGTCAGCCAGCCGGCAGCCCCGGCCCGGCCCAGGAGTCACGTGGGGAGTCTGTCCCCTTCCTGGCAAGCCCACCCCACCCCACCCCCCTCCCCGCCGATTTTCCAAGACCTCCTTCTGCGCCCAGGGTTGCCCTGTGCTGCCTGGGAGCTCCGAGGTGGACATCCTGGGGCCTCGCGTGGTGACCTCCCGGCCGCCCCAAGCGGGCCCAGAGAGAAAGAGAGAGAGAGACAGAGTCAGAGACAGAGAGACAGAGAGACAGAGACAGAGGTAGACAGAGAGAGACCTGACCCGGCGGTGGGCTCAGGCTGTGCACTCTCGCTGGCCGGTGACCCGGTTCCCTCCCGCTGACCCCTCCGCGCCGGTTGTTGGGCGCCATCTGGCGGCCGCTTTTACAGAGTGGCCCTCCTCCGGAGCCCCGGCGACATGAGCAAGGGATGGGACTTGCAGGACATCTGTGTGGTTTCCAGTGTGGGTCTGTGTGGAACAGAGCTGCTAAGAACATTCATGCCCCGGATTCTGTGTGAATGAACAGGAACGTGGCCGCAGCCCCCACCCCGCCCCCCGCCCCAGCCCCCGGGAGTGGCGGGAGTGGTGCCCTCCAGACCACCCTCGGGTTGGATGCCTCCCTCCCTGGAAGGACTCACGGGACTCCACAAAAGCTGACTTCCTGGAGGTCCAGCGGAGACCCCCAAGGCCCAAGGCCCCCCCCCACCACCACCACAGATCACTGTGGAAGCCTTAACGACCCAAGGCTCCAGCTACATACAGACGCTCTTAGGAGGCAAGATACACCAAGGGCTTATGTAGGTTGCCACTTTCGGTGGTTGTTTCCGCGGCGTGTGAGTTTTGGAACCCGCCACGCCATTTTTCACAGAGGCCATACCGTTTCCCTTCACCACCAGTGAGGCGTGAGTGACTGACTTGGCTTCTCCGCGACCTCACTAGCAGTTTGATCCTGTTCCTGTATTTGGAAGAAGCCAGTCTCACCCGTGTGTCCCCACAATGTCTCCCTCTAATTTTCTCACTTGCTTTTCCAGGGAACAGCTCACATCTTTGCATGCGCTTATTGGTCATCCATGCGTACCTCCTCCTCCCCAGGTGAAAGTGCCTGCTCTGTCTATTGGCCTTCCATTGTATTTGTATTTTTCAGTGTTGATTTCCCCCGGGTCTCCACTCCATTGTGGGGGTTTTTTGTTGTTGTTGTTTTTTTTTTTTTCTGCTTAAAGATTGCCACCCTGAGCTAAGCCTCTGTTTCCCATCTTTGTCAGTTTCAGAGGGTAGATTTCTCAGTCTTGCTCTTTCCCAAGTTCTGCACGCCCTTGTGTGTGTGTGTGTTTTTTTTTTTTTTTTTTTTGCTCAAATATTGAACCTAAGCTAGCATCTGTTGCCCATCTTCGTCAGTTTGAGAGGGTAGGTTTCTCAGTGTTGCTTTTT